>NC_134693.1:23814714-24117214 GCF_050947455.1 Rhinoderma darwinii | reverse complement strand
GGATCTAACCTATTATGGATTTACATGATAAAGTTATAAGGATGGATTGTTTTTCTGTTTTGCTCTCATCGTGTCTGCTGGGAGAAAGATGAGAAGTGAGCTGGCTCTCCCGCTGGGCCACTGCAATAACCGGGGCCGAGGAACTGGAGCCCTAATTGAAAAACGCAGAGAGCCATAATGAGTTTTTATTAGACTTTGATATTCGAGACATTTTAAATGATGATGAAATTCATCAACATGTGGCCATTATTAGGTCGGCATGATAAATACCTGTGGCTATATGATATGAGTCACTTCCTATGTCATGCACCCAGGAGCGCTCATCTGCCACAGACTATATGATTGAGCACACTTTAAAGGTTAATCATTTTTGCACTATGTTGCACTGTTGTAATATTTTCCTTACAGACAGAATTTATCTGGGGAGGACAAATTTTTGCCCTTCTTTGTCTATGTAGGAACATAAGGCGGACGATATAGGACTGACAACTTTAGTGTACAGGGTAATATGACCCATGATGCAATTCTGCCCCAATATACTGTATATTTAATTGAGAAACGAAAGTGTATGTGTCATTGGATACCTTTATGTAGCATGCTCAAAGGCCTAACTATACTACTTTTAGGCTGGACTCAGACTATCATTAGCCAAACATATGCTAAAAGAGTGTCTTTCCGGTATACAGTTGGTGATTATACGTTGGTATACCTTTGCCCTCCATTGTATTGAAAGCATATTTGATTCTGCATGTCAATACAACTGTAGGACAAAAATATACCGGTATGCTGATAGTCAATGGTCCCGCCGAATTAAATTGCCAAACCCATTGTGTGCCTACCTTTTCACCTTTTGCCCTTTCTAATCATAAGTGATTCTTAATTCAGGCACTTAGGCTAGGATCACACACACAGTTTTGATGCAGATTTTATTGCAGTTTTTGCCTCAGTTTTGTGAGCCAAACACTGGAGTGGGCAAAAAAGAAAGAGATGCATCAGTCTTTTCTTTATACCTTTCCTGCCTTCTGGATCCACTTCTGGCTTTAGCTAAAAAAAACTGAGCAAAAACTGTATCAAAACTGTGTGCGTGGTCCTGGCATTAGATGATTGGATTTTTATGCTGCTATCACTAAGTAAAAAAAAGATCAAGCAACAAAATATAAAAAAAGGTGAGCTAAAATACTATCCTACTTGACAAAATTCTCTAAAACTTCACTTTTAGATGTAATTATTAAAAATAATTTGCGGTATTTAAAAATCAAGGTCTAGACCGCGTTTCATGGGTCTGATGACCAGCACTGGAGATTTGATTGTTCTCGGTCCACGGGTTACTTAGTCTGACTGATTTCAGGCTGGTGCACCCGCCCTGGAAAGGGCGATACCAGTACCACTGGATACCTAGACTCAACCTCCTATATGTCCCTTGTTGCTGAGACAGCGGATGTGAGGGACATATAAGAGGTTGAGACTAGGTATCCACTGTTACTGGGGTTGCCCTTTTTTGTGGGGGAGAGGTTGCGACATAGTACCAGTAGGGCTCAGAAAAAATAGGGTTAGAAGTGCAGGATGAGATTAGGTGCCAACAAATGCACCGGCCTGCAATTAGTCAGACCAAGTAACCACTGGACCGAGAACGTTCAAATTTCCAGTATTAGTCATCAGACCCATGAACTGCAGTCTAGACCTTGATTTTTAAATACCAAGAATTATTTTTAATAATTACAAATAAAAGTGATGTTTTAGAGAATTGTGTCCCCCCCCCCCCTATTTTTTTGTGGAATTTGACACAGGAGGTATTATTGTGGGTGTCCAACTCATATTGGAACCATTATTTTGGAAAATATACTACTTAACTTATTAGTATAACAAGCAAAGAGAATAATAAGAGGAACTTGTTCTCTTGTGTTCCTACCGAATGGCAAGGTGTGAAACTGTTTAAGAAGGTGACCGTTCGGGGTTCTTTGTTGGATTAATGTAACAGGGTGTCCTGATTTACCTTTTAAATTGGGCAGTTTTTCAATGCCACCGGACACCCAGGTCCCCTGCCGCATCTTCTTATCATTGCGATGGCATGTCTTCCAGCTTCACGTCACCACTGCAGCCAGCAATTGGCTAAGTATACTAGAAATTATTTTACATTTTGAGACACCTGCAGGTTCATTTTGGAGGCCTTTCACTGCTTCCAAGCGCCTCTATTCTTGTCATCTTGAAACAAACACTGTGCCATAGCACAACTACTAAAGCCAAACATTAAGAAGAAGCATATACAGAGGTGTCCTTTGTTACCTTTCCACTTAGCTCAACATACCCTGAAATTTGTGGTGTGAGATGTCATTTTTTGAATAAAAACATGATTTTGTGATACTCTGTTACAAGATGTCTTGTCTATATGTGTCTATGTGTGGCCACCGAGTGGTTATAATGTAAATTACAACATTTTAATGGTTTCACTATCATCTCGTGATATTGTATTGAATATGTTTCATGATAAATTAAAGTCCTCAACCAATTTTAAGCAAGGATAAGGACACATCTGTAGAGCATTCATTTTCCCCACTTGCATACTAATAAAAAGAGATGGAGGAATTTACCAGATGCAATTGCATTTTCAATAAGTGTACATGGTCCGGTCCTACATTATTTCTGTCCAAAATGCATATTAGTCAGTATACGTCTTTATTACTTTTACTGGTTGCTATATTTGTAGAGAAAAAAGTTTAAAAAACCAGTAAGTTCATAGTTTTTTGCATCAGTATCAAAGATTCCCATCAGCCCAATACACTGGAAATGTCTGACCTGACAAGTATATCCTATATTATAATTTGGATTCTCCTTAAAGGTCCATTTACATAACATATTCGCGATCTTCAATACGATTGATGTAAGTGATCGAATAGCAGTTACAGTATTTATTATTTACACACAATATTATTGCCTCAATAATCATTAAAAATTGATTGTTTGGTCGCCTATTCAACAATATCTGCTATCAATACAAAAATATTTAGGTCAACACGATGTCAGAACGACAAACGATTACTTTATCGCCAGTCATTGAGTTGCTGCAACTATTTATCGTGTATAATCGTTCCATTAGTGTTGGAATCGGATCCAAACCTAATACGGTGCAATTCTGCGCCTCTACTACCCCGGATCTGGTGACCTGAATTAACCGCATCGTAGATCCCTATGTCGCTGTTAGTTTGGGTCATCAGACCCGTGATTGGTCTGAGGTTTACGACTGTAATAGGTGCACAGAAATGGGCACATATTATGCTTGAGTGAAACTGGCCTAATCCAAGGGCACAGGATCTACTAAAAGGCACCACTTCATTGGTTAAGTGTAAGTGGAAATTACTTCATAATGTAGGCAGCAGTCTATTTTACCTTCGGTAACACTGAAGTTGCTGGAATAACACACGTTGTTCTTTAGCTTCTCTCTTCCAAGAACCGAAATGCTGGGAACTGTCACCAGACTTTGTGCATCCGCAGGAACGTTAACTCCAAGACTCCCTTCTCCCACACATACTCTGTTTCAAACAGCAAAAAGTCATAACTATAGAACATCATCCGCTCCCAGTGACAGCCAAAGACGTCGTTTTTATAGCACTAAAGATTTTTCCCTCGACTCATGACGTGTCCTCAGGGAATGTCACTCGTACATTTCTCCAACATTGTTCTGTTTTATTTTTTCAACCTCTTACTAGAGACAAGCCCTTGTATGGCTTTAATAACAGGTAGTTTTTGCCTGGAGTACAAGACGAGAAGGCAGAAAAAGCCTGAAAACTGTGATAAAAATGAATCTCAAATCTCAGCAGCCCTCGAGCAGCGCGAGACGGGAATCACAACCGCTTGGTGAATTGAGCTGAAGATTACTTAATTAAACAGGGTTATGGATTCAACTTTAAACTTGAAAATTTAAGTGAATTTCCTTGGTGAGGAATCCTTTAATGACTTCTTGAATGTCATTCTGCAATTTTTTTTTTTTTATTTTTTTTTTGCCGGCGCTGGCACTAAATGTCATTGCATTTTGAATAAGAATGAAAAAGTAATTGCTTATTTGTTTCAACACAGATGTTTTTACACATCAGTAACCACAGTGTTAGGAACATTTTTCCCTTTGGTCCTTAGAGATGATTCTTGACAGCTAAAGAAATTACCAAAATTACCCAATGATATCAGAAACATATTTATTAGTAGAGACTTTAAAATCACCAGTTTTTGTTTTGATCCTTCTTACGGATTGTTGTTTTCTATATATATTGGAAAATGGTATACATTCAGGAGCTCATGTAAATGTCTGTAGGGTTGTGAGACCCTGGGATATGTAAAGCTCTGTTCACACTACTGTCATGGCTACCATCCTTTGCAGAGACATTACCGATATGACATAGCAGTTTTTAAGCGGATCCCAAAGAATCCTGACAGATCAGAGGTGGACATACCATATGTGCAACCTGATCTATAGGCACGGGAGCACACTGCCACCTTAAACAGAAAATAATACCCTCTATTAGATTGCATGCAAAGGACTGCTAATGATTCTGGAGAGTCGTGTAGGAGATTCTCACTGACTAGCACCCCTCTTTTATAAAAAGTTGGAACCCAAGGGGCTCATTTACTGTTCTCGCACAGGGGCCCTCTGCTGTTTATGTCTGCTCCCAGGCATGTAGCTATGGTGGGTCCAGAGGTAGCAGTCGTACCTGGGACCTGGTGCCCGAACAGGCCCAAAGGCCCCTCTGCCACTTAAGGAGACACCGCTATAATACATTCCACATGGTAGGTGGGGGACACAGTTACAAATTTTGCATTGGGGCCCAGAAATTTGAAGTTACACCTCTGTCTGCCCCTGAATCTCATTGACCTTTTTTGGGATCTGTCAGGTTCCCATGTTTTTAAAGGCAAGAATAGTGCTGCAAACTATGTTATTTTTGCTTTCAGGGACCATGAAACCCCGATGAAAAAGACCTATGTGAACAGGGTCTAAAGGCCCTTTTACTCGGGCCAATAATCGGGCAAATGAGTGTTCATATGAATGCTCGTTCCCGATCATTGCCCTGTGTAGACAGGGCAACGATCAGCCGATGAACGGGCAAATGTTTACGCAGCACAAAATATTATCATTTTCGCCAGCACATCTCCCTGTTATAAATGACTTTGAAGCAGCTAATTATACGTGAACAGGTGACAAATGTGAGGCATTGCCCATGTTAAAAGAGCGAACGATATTTGTTTGAATTAATATTACGACAAATGAATTCCTGGGAGAAAATTCTACTATCACCACACTTGGTAGAGATGTATTTTAGTGAAATTAACTCTGAGTACTGCTCTTTGCGGTGTTAATATTCCACAGGGTTTTCCTATTCTAGAAAACTCATTAGTATACATGCTCGAAGCTGAAAAGAAACAAGAAGAAGGCATATTGTGGGGATACCAGTCAGGAGCCGGAGACAGCTGCTATGATAATTTATAATAAAGGTGGAAAATGGCTGCCTATTAATAGGGGCCTGGAAAAGGAAGAACACGATCAATGCACCTTTTTCTATGAAGGTGTTTTGTGTTTTGAAGAAGACGGGCTTTTCGCAAACCGGAAAACAAATTGATCAAGAAAAAACTGCAGAAACTTTTTCTCTGTTACTGTCGAGAAAAGTGGGACATTTATTTAAAGCCATGTTGACCTCGTGTGTTGCTTTGACTGATACCTTTGTTGAGCACACTATAGCTGGACAATGGCCTTCTAACAATAGCTGTAGGCTTTCATTGCTGCCAAGTCTGTGATCCCTCATGCCCGAGGAGAGGTATCTGTAACATTAAAATACACTGAAAAGTTACTGTACTTGGCTTATGGCATCTACTCTGTGCCATAGACCTTAGCCACAACCCGCACTACTCCATCGAAGACAATAAAGTCAAGCACCGTTACATAGATTTATCTTTACTTTAGGGTAACAATGACCGCATTGAAATAGAACAGATATTAGGTATTTGGCTTACGCGTATCATCTATCCGGTGGATAACTGATAAATGTTCTTAGTGGTAAAACCTCTTTAAGGACCAAACAATTTTTTTCCTATTTTCATTCTCGCAGTAGAGAGCCATCATTTATTTTTTTAGATCAGTCGTACTATTACAATGGCACCATTTTGGCGTACATATAATTTATTGATTAGTTTTTATTAAAAAAAATTGGGAAAAAGCACGAAATTCCGACATTTTTTAAATCTTTTTTTTGCTAATGGGGTTACTGTGAGGTAAAAATAACATGTTAATTATATTCTGCGGGTCAGTGTGAATGCTACAATAAGAAATATGTATTGTTTTGGTACGTTTTTGTACTTTTGCACTATAAAATATGTTTTATGGAAAAAGTCATTTTTGTGTTGCTGCATTTTGAGACCCACAACGTGTTTATTTTTCCATCAATGTAGCGTTTTGAGGGCCTTTTTTTGTGGGATGAATTGAAGTATTTAATGGTACCAATTTGGGGTACATATCATTTATTGACTAATTGTAATGACTTTTTTTTTTTAGGGAAATTGAAAAAAAAAAGAATTACAACCCCTCTATCTTTTTTTTTTTCACGTGATGCTCCGTGCAGTATACATAAAAAGTTAACTATTCTACAGATTTCCATTTTATTTTGTTAAAGTGTACTATTTTTAAAAAACAAAATAATTTTTGATAAATATTATTTTTTGGGGGATTTATTTTTAAATATAACCCTTTTATTCAACTTCGTTTTACACTGACAGGCATGGCCTAATAGGAAGACAGTGATGGCAGGCTTGGTGGCCTTTGTAAGGCCCCGCGGCTATCATGGTAACCCATGAGTGACCCGCAATCGTGTCACAGGGCACCGATAGTATGACAGAAGGAGCCTCAGAATTTTGTCAAACATCTAAGATGCTATGGGCACTATTGACCGCACCATCTAAGTGGTTGAACTGCTTGGATTGGAGTTATCTCCGACAGTTGCGGCTGGAGCACGGCTGCGTTATATGGTCCTGCTCCTGACGCTGAGCTTGCGGGTGCACTGACAGCACCCACGAGATCTAAAAATGTACGTCATGGTGCGGGAACAGACAGCTGCCCATGACGTTCAGTTTCATCATGGGTCGTTTACAGGTTTAAAACATGCGCTTAGCGAGATAATAACATGTGACTTATGTCATGTACAACCTGCCATATAACATGATTTTAGTCATTTTTCTATGTGGTACTCCCTTCTGCTCTAAATGATGTCCTCCTGTCTACATCTGTCAATCAAATGACATCACTTCCTGTCTCAGTGACTACAGTGTCTGATCGCTGAATGTTGTGGTCACAGACTATAATTCAAATAGGGGTTTGGGAGAAAAAAACAGGAGACTCCTTATTGTACCAAGGCTTGCTCTAACTATGCTGTTTGCAGATCCTGGTATCACCAGTCATGATATATCATCATATATTTTGCAAGATGTGTCAGTTCTACAATATGAATTCAAATCTGCTTTCCTATCACGCTCTCGTGGGACCACGTTGTGTCTCCAGCATTACAGGAGTTAATGTAGACATCTGGCTCAGTATAAATCAGCCTCATATTTGTTAACAGCTTTTATGTATCAATGTGGCATTCTGGATCCTAGATCCAACCCTATCTATCGGGTACATATTGACTGTCAGATTAATTGTTGCCATATCTTGAGTTTACAACTTTCCAGCAGCTGTTTCTCTCTTAGAGGACAACATAGTGATGAAATATTACAACAACATATAATAAACTTGGCTGATTACAGGACCATAATCTGATTGGGCATTGCGTCTCCAAACTTACTTGGTTACTTTCCATTTTTTGGGACTTAATTTTTTTTATCTATTATGCCGGGATGACAGTTTCATTACCATAAACTTAGGCTGCAGTAACTGAAAAGTTGAAAATAGTGGATAGGCAAACTTCAATGCTGTGAAGGGTGCAGCATTTATATATATATATATATATATATATATATATATATATATATATATATATATATATATATATATATATACGTACATATATAGTGTGTGTGTGTGTGTGTGTCATGGTTGGGGGAGCAGTTAACCACTTAAAGAGGACCGGTCACCTCTCCTGACATGTCTATTTTAGTAAATATTTGTATTTCCCATGATATACAGTAGCAATTCTGGATAATCTTAGAATTCTGCATTGTGCCGTTCCTCTGTGATTCCTCCTATAAATTTATAAACAATTAGACAACTGGGTGTTACCATTCCCCTTGTCAAAGAGGAGTGTCCCTACAGTCTTACTCTGGCAGCACTGATTGGACATTGTCAGACTGTGTAGGGACACACCCCCAACTGGTAACGCCCAGTTGTCAATTTATTCATAATTACAATCATTCACTAATACAGACATGTCAGGAGGGTGACAGGTCCTTTTTAACCAAGCCATTTACGGCCAATAGGGCCGACATTTTTTTAATGCTGCCCTGCATTTTGACAAATTTATTTTTCGGCTGAAGCATATGTGTGAGGGATGTTTTTTTGTGGGATGAGTTGTACTTTTGAGCCTCCATGATTTTGGCTTCTGCACTGACAGTAAGAGAACAAACGAAGACCCCTCCATTTGTTTTTTTTCCAGTTAAGTGCTGCAAAAATTACTGATCCCGGTACCTATAAAATTAAATTGCTGTTAACTCTGTAGGAGCATGTGAACTTATCTGTAAATCTAAATGCTTGAACCTCTTCTGCATTTGTATGTACAGGTACTGTATGTGCAAATGCGCTAAGATGATAAGGCATCCGTATCTAAGCTAAGTGTATAGGGATTTAGCTAGAGCCAGTTAATTTTATCCCATAGGGCTAATTGGGGCCAGAAAAACATTGGAAATGATAATCTATACATATCACCAGGAGTCATTGCAGATTATCTGTGGATTAGCGGTGCAGATTCTGCACTGCAAAACGTAGCAAAGTAGAGGACAATACGTGTGTATGGGGTTTTCAAAACTCCATCCACATATAATGGTAAAAATCTGTGTGGAGTTGTGGGCATGCTGAGGTTTTTCAAATCTGCAGCATGTAAATTAAGTTGCGGATTTTCAGCCTTTCAATCTATCCACGTTGTCTCAGCAGCACAATCCACAGAAAAATCCACATGTATCACATGCTGATTTTGCTGCAGAATTGCCCTGGATTTCGCCAACTTGTGAATGTACCCTAAGAGATGCAGAGGTAGCAGTCGCACATGGTCTCTGGTCCCTTAGGGGGCACAAATGCCATGCTGCTAGATAAAACGGCACCATAATTATAACGGCACATGTTAAGTGGGGGCCCACATTACAGATTTTAGCTCAGGAGCTTTAAGTTACGCCTCTGCATATCGATAACAAACTTTGCCATTGGTCTTCTCTACCCTGAAACTCACTTTTTCCCCACACTCTTCCTCTATACAACTGCCCATAAATTCATGAATTTTGGCAAAAGGCAAATGGAGGATAAAACACAATTAACACTTGCAATGAATACATAAGCTTCTGAGTTTGTCTAAAAAGAGGGCCCCAACTCTTATAGAAGAACCAAGAATTGCCACTGACTGTTGGATATGTAGGGGGGGGGGGGAGATTGTATTTGGGAACATGACTATTTCTATAGTGGGGGAGTGGAAAGGGTATAAGTATTAGTTTTCTGTACAAAAGAACAGCAGCATGCTCAAAAACTCATATATTTACAGTATGCAGCACTAATCATATGAAGCCTTCACGTCTGACAGGTGGAGTAGACAGGCGAACATTTTCGGAGGTCTATTCTGTAGAGTCTCTTTAAGGAATTATATCTAAATTTCTTAAAATTGTTTATTTCTTTCTAAAACATTAGAAGTAAGAATGACATTTGCTGCAGGGATTTCCAGATCCGTCGATCAAAAACATCTCTCCATCTCAAATATCCTATCAAGGCTTCCACGCTTTAGGGTCTGAGATGCAGAAATGCTCTTGACAGCACCCAACTGTTGGGATGCCTTGAAGGTGTCAGATCAATTGTGCATGTGGAGTATGCCGGCAGTTGTGATTGTTCACAGAATTGCTAACTAGCTTTCTCCATTTGTCGGAGTTGTAATGGCGTACTGTTGGGATGCTTTTTACAAATGTCACTGTATGTTTGCATTACCTGTCCACAAGGATCTTACACAAGCGTTGTCTCAATCTGTTTGACAGAACACGTAGCCTATACTTTGTAGAAATCCAGTACAACCGCTGCCTTAGGGTGGGGAAATAATAAGTTACATGGATACAATGAACTGTTTTCAAAAAAACGTCACCGTGAATCAGTCTCTTGGATATGAGCCATAATCTTTTCTAAAAGTATTTGTCTGACTTTGGTCCGCAAACCTTAGCATGCCTCATTCGTTTGACATGATTGTCTCTGATTAAATAGCAGTCTGGATCCTTGTTTACTTCTTCAATATCAGCCATGCCTTTATTTCGATGACCAGTCTCTATTGCACCATTCATCGTCACCCTTGTGCTTTATCAGTTATCAAGAGGGAACGCTACCACCATCTTTTTTCAACTAGAATGAACAGGTCATACCATTTTTAAGGTGGTCTTACACAGCCCGACGTAGGCCTTGTAAATGAGCGCCGATCAATGAATCACTCATTGATCGGCGATCGTTTGCTCCTTTTTACAAGGCGCTAGTATGGGGACGAGCGCTCGTCACTACGATCACTCGTTCTCATACTGTACATTTCTATCATGTCGACGGTGCGTCTCCGTGTTTACATAGGGGGATGTGCTGAAAACAACGATAATAATTTATGCATTTAAAACGATGCAGTCAGCCAATGAACGAGCGTTTGCTTGTTCGTCGGCTGATCGTTGCCCTGTTTACACAGGGCAAATATCGGGAACGAGCGTTTGACCGATAATTGGCCTGTGTAAAAGGGCCTTTACTCTACTTGTTAACCCTTGTGATCTAAACCCTTTGTATTATATTGAAGAAAAAAATGTGCCTAATCCTCATGTTAAATATAGCCAACAAAAGTTTCCTTAAAGGGAAACACCACCTAAAATACCTAGCCCACTATTATTTTTACACTAGTTTTAATATATTACCAGCTTGTTTATTCACGTTACCTTTTTGTGTGTGAAACCAATCTCCTATTTCTAAACACCACCCGTGTTACCAGCATGAATAGTTTGTGATATGATACTGCAAAATAATGCCTGCTTGTTTAGGTTACCCCTAAATTGCTATGTATTATAATTGACTCGAATTTCATGATGGGACTTTCTTCGGATTTAAGTTGGACAACCAGTTGCTCTAGACAAACAAGTAACAGGGATCCATTCCCATAAATTCTATGCATTGAAATTGTGGGCTGCCGGAAGAAGATACGTGCAAAACACCTGTTTGGGTTGGTTCCCCCCATACCCTTGGTCTGTATGCCTCACTTTTTTTTTTTACTTGGTTATAGTCTATAGTCTCCTTACTATCATATGCATTTCTGCATAGCATACAAGTTCTTTTTTTGCACTTTCCTTTTTGAGGTTGGACTAGGTCCATGTGGAGATCCATTTTTGTGGGTAATGTGGACTTTTTTTATACTTTTATTTGTATTTTATGTATGTGTATTTCTAATAAAGACTTGTTAGTTTTGATAATTGTTAGTTTTTTTGTGATTCTTGTATAGGTGTTATATCTAGGTTTTAGTCACACAATACAGTGTAAGTTACTATGTGTGAACTGGCCCAACTTTCTTTATAGGTGTTATATCACCACAGATTAGCAAAGATTATCCAGGTCCTTCAAACTAGCAAGTCCCTTGCTCTTTGTGGATTTCGTACTGTACAGACTGTAGATCTCCTAACCTGTATCATATTCCATTCTCCGATCTGTACTATTCTGACTGTTTTGTGGGCAATTTATTCTACTTTTGTAATTACATTTTTTATCTGTCACAGAGATCAATTGAGTATCCATGTGTATTAGAATAAAAAGCTATTTCATTTTCCACCTGACTGAAAAATAGTGATTCTCCATAAAAATGACAATAAGTGAAATGAGAGAAGAGGCCAGGAACAGAAATGAATGTCAGCCTATATATTCTCGACCACATTGCTTGACAGATCACTAGACTAATTGCTTCTGGGAAGTTAGTTTAGCGATCTGTGGATTCTGTTAGGGATACATCAGTAATGGGATCTGAAGATGGTAATTTTAAAGAACCTTAAGGCTACATTCACACAGGGCGGATACGCTGCGTAGAAGTACACAGAGAATCCGCCCTGGCGGCTGCAGGGAACACCGGACAAAATACTGCACAAAATTGTGGTGGAGTTCTTGAGTCAGAATGTTTGCCGTGGCAAACTGCACGTTTAAAAAAAGAAAAACATACCACAGGTATGTGGTCTGTGTTTTTTTTTTTGCTTTTTTTTTTTAAACGTGCAGATTTCCACGGCAATTGTTCAGACTGAAGTACTGACATCCTGTAGACCGGCATCCTGGGATGAAGTTTTATCTCATGCGACTGCTGCAGCCTGTGATTGGCTGCAGCGGACACATGGGATGAAACGTCATCCCAGGAGGCTGGCCTGGACGAAGAAGCACAACATTTTGGGTAATTATAAGATTTTTTCTCTGAGTCGCAGCTCTTCCACCGCAAAAAACCCAGCAACATCTGCTATTTGTAGCATATATGGAGAGTGACGTCAGGGGCTTCTCCTGAAGTGGAATCCCGGGCCAAAGCATTAGCAATGCTCTGGTTGGGGATTCCACTCCTAGACGGAGCCCCAAAGGTGCAACCTACAGGGAGCAGGGCTGTGTGGCACTATCAGGAAGGGGGGCTGTGTGGCACCACCAGGGAGGGAGGCTGTGTGGCACTACCTGGGTGGAGGGACTGTGTGGCACTACCTGGGAGGAGGGGCTGTGTGGCACTACATGGGAGGAGGGCTGTGTGGCACTACCTGGAAGGGGGGCTGTGTGGCACTATCTGGGAGGGGGGCTGTGTGGCACTGCCTGGGAGGGAGCTGTGTGGCACTATCTACAGTGGGCACTAAATTTATTGGGGTACAAACTGGGGACTAACTTCTTTATGGGGGCATAAACAGTGCCTAACTTCTATATGGGGGCAGAAAGTGAAGTTTTTTTGCCATTTTACTGCCGCCGTGAGTTCCCCCGCAAAGGGGCCCACTAAGTCTGTTTTCCCAAGGGCCCACATAAACATGGAGCCGGCCATGGTAATGATGGACAGTGTGATTTTATCTGTGTAGTTCTCTCAAAATATGAGACCATACAGTTTATAGTATCAGGGCCGGCCTTACATTTGGTGATGTCCTGTGCAGCACCTTCTGCAGACACCCCCCTTTATATGATGCCCTATGTGATAACTTCTATAGGCACCCCATCATATGGTGTAAGGTTATACATTGCGCCTCCACCATACACTACAAAAAAATAAACTGCCTAAATAACATACAATGCCTAAGTAAATATCCCCATACAGTGTCCCCAAAAAATGCTCCATGCATAAATTAAAGTAATAACAGTGCCATACAGTATCTCAATAAATCTTCTATATGATTAATATTAAGCTTCATGGTGGTCACAACAAGCCTCAGGTACCAGGCCATCTGTGGCGACCCCCTTCAGCAGAGGCAGCTGATGCTCCTGTGCAACTGCACAGGTTGCACAATCCTCTGGCCAATCCTATACAGTATATTTGGGAAGGTTATTAGACTGATCTTAAATAAAACAACTTGAAAGTTTCCTTTAAGATGCCTCCCGCTTTCTATTTGTTTTAGCATTGTAATACTGGAATAAATCTGTGTTTGGCCAAGTGTCAGACATCTGAATTCTGGAATGTATGCATTTTCATTTTTGCTGTAACCTGGGAATTCAGACTTTAAACGAAAGAAAGCTTAAGTGGATTAGTAAAAGATTAAAAGCTTTTTACCTCACCTGGCACCAAATTTGGACCTTGGGAAAACTCAGATTAATGATTTTAAATGTGTCAGTCTTACTTATTAAGAGATGTCTAGAAAGGTCTTGTAAATTGGACTCTGCGTCCCGAAAATGTGTGCATTTTGCAGTTCCTCGAAAATCCACTTGTTTTGCCAATTCTACTCAAGTTTCAGAGACCGGTAATGTGGAATACATGTTCACAGCTTCATTTGTCAATATAATTGAGCGAAATGTGGACAATTAGACGATTTGCTTTGGGGGGAATATCCTAGTATGGGACCGAACTACTAAATATGGAGGAGAGATACATAATATGTCCCTAATTCTTCCAGAATAAAGTGCTGTGGACCTGACCCTGACTTGCTGAGTTTATGGACATAATATATGACTTATAGGCCAGCGCAGATTTAATGCTTGTGCGAGCCACCACTCACATTTGTCACCATATTCAAAACCACCTTTTCAGGGCCTATCTTTGGTGCACAGAGTTTTCTGATCAAGAATATGGAGATTTTGTTGATGAACACTAGAGATTTTCTAACCCTAACCCTAACCCTACTCACTGACAAGACTTATCATTAAGGCACCAAGAGAAGCCTCTATGGGAGGGGGATGTAGAACCACTAGTATTGACGTGTGGTCTTACCAAAGCATCGATATCAAAGAACTTTATTAGTAGTCTTTGAGAGATAAAAATGAAATTAATCCTACTAAAGCTATTGTGATAGCTAGAATCTTTGATGCCCAAGTGCAAAATCCCACCTAGGAACTTGAACCCCCACATTTTTGTTTACTCTGATACATTGCCTTGTTCTCTTTGCAATGATCGGTGGACTATTATTGGACTATAATGATGCTTGATTTTCACATTAAATAAACACCTTTAAAAGTGTTATTTTTAAGTTTAACGATTTGAGCTGATTAATGTATTAATGTATCATTATTGCATGGCTCTAAATCCCTGCAGAGACATCGTTGATTTAAAAAAAATTCTAAAGGGAGTTTATTGAGTTTAATGTATAAATCCCATGCAGTAAGCTACTAAGCTTCCCCTAGTGGTGGCGGCGGCAGGGAGACAGAATTTTTACATGTAAATTATGGATATAGGAGATATGGATATCTTTACCTGAGAAACGGAGCTCCAGCCACTAGAAATTAATCGGCACAGAATTTTGGAAAAGAGTGGACATTCACTTTAAGATTAGATAGATTCACACGCAAGTCCGGAAATCAGGTCAACTGAATTTATAAAAAAATAAATACATAAAATGTAATGGCTGCATCTCGCTAGTACCAGGTGCGTACCTTTATGGGGTGCAGAGGTAACTGTCGTATCTGGGCCCAGGTACCTTTAGGGCATGACCACACGTGGCGGATTTCCTCCGCAACTGTCCGCATCAATGCCGCACAGAATCTGCGTTGCAGATTCTGCTGCGGATCTGCACAAAATGTGCAGAAAATTGATGCGGACTAGCTGCTGCGGACTGCGGGAAAAGTGCTTCCCTTCTCCCTATCAGTGCAGGATAGAGAGAAGGGACAGCACTTTCCCTAGTGAAAGTAAACGAATTTCATACTTACCGGCCGTTGTCTTGGTGACGCGTACCTCTTTCGGCATCCAGCCCGACCTCCCTGGATGACGCGCCAGTCCATGTGACCGCTGCAGCCTGTGCTTGGCCTGTGATTGGCTGCAGCCGTCACTTAGACTGAAACGTCATCCTGGGAGGCCGGACTGGAGACAGAAGCAGGGAGTTCTCGGTAAGTATGAACTTCTATTTTTTTGACAGGTTGCTCTATATTCTGATCGGTAGTCACTGTCCCGGGTGCAGAAACAGTTACTGCCGATCGCTTAACTCTTTCAGCACCCTGGACAGTGACTATTTACAGACGTCTCCTAGCAACGCTCCCGTCATTACGGGAGCCCCATTGACTTCCTCAGTCTGGCTGTAGACCTAGAAATACATAGGTCCAGCCAGAATGAAGAAATGTCAAGTTAAAAAAGCAAGACGCATCCGCAGCACACATAACATGTGCATGACAGCTGCGGACTTCATTGCGGAAATTAGAATCTCCATTGAAGTCAATGGAGAAATTCCGCCATGAGTCCGCCACTGCTCCGCAACAGACAGAGCATGCTGCGGACACCAAATTCCGCTCCGCAGCCTATGCTCCGCAGCGGAATTTTACGCATCATCTAAACGAACACTGCTAAATTAAAGTGAAAGTCAATGGACAAACGGCTCCGCTGCGGATTAACGCTGCGGAGTGTCCGCAGCGGAATTTAAGTGAAATTCCGCCACGTGTGAACCCAGCCTAAGAGAACCAACAGCCTTTTTGCTACATAAGAGAACACCAGTATTATAAATGGCACATGCTAAGTGGGGAGTGGGTCAATTAATTGGGGGCTGGGAGCTTACACCTTTGCCTAGTGCCTTCTCCAACGTAATGGCGGTTATATCATAGGGATGTAACATGGCTCATCATTTCTCCATATAGAGAAGATAAAAACCTTCTACGTATCTGCATTTTATTTGTAAAGCCTAGTATGCTTTCTCAATGGTGCATGACCACTTGACCCTGCGGGTACTACCTATCTCATTAAAAAGGAAAGTGGAGTTTGATCAGTGGCTTCCCAGTTGTAAAACCACAACTCCCATCAAGTTGTAGTATCACAATAGCTAGAAAGAGACAGGTTAGAGTCCAGTGAATTCGGAAATAGTGTAATAAACATGGCGACTCTCATTTAGAACTACTGAGATTACTTTCAATGGTTAATTTTGTGTAAAACTAGGCATGTTAAATTGTTCTCCCAATTTTTTAAAAAGTTAGAAATATAATATATAAATATATATATATATATATATATATATATATATATATATATATATATATATATATATATATATATATAAATTTAAGCCTAATATGGGGAAAAACGGTCTAGTTTAGATGCAATGGAATAGCCTGGATTTCAGCAAAGTGGGCAATCTGGATAAAATGGGGAAGGAAGAAAAGGTAATTTTGTCATTTTTTTAATGAAATGAACTCCACTCTTATACAGATTGTTTCTAAAATGATGTTTATCCAAATTAGACTGAAAAATCTGAATGTGAATGGCAGAGCTTTGAATATAATATGCATTCTGCAAATGGAGAATTAATTATTCAGAGCCACCTACTCTAACATCCTCTGCATGTACAGACTGAACAGCATAGGCCTTCAGTTTAACTCTACTTTTTCCAGATACTGTACACCAAACATTGCTCATAAATCTTTAAATCCAATATTGCCCTTTAAGTCTGGGAAGAATAGAGCCTCATTCACATGACAATTGTAGGGCTCTGTACATGTTCTGAGTTGTAATATGACACCCATAGAAATCTATGGGCCCATACTGCACCTCCATATAACTCAGATTTCACCTTAGTCATGTTCCAAATGATGCCGAATTACCGAGAGATTCTCCCCTAGAAACATTGCTACCACATGGTGCCACATGGAGGCGCTATACGATGCCACACAAAGTACCTACGGCTTTATAGTTAACATTGTGTAGTAAGATGGCATTCACGTACACTGGCGTGATGCCAAATTACTGGATGTTAATGTCCAGTCAATGCAGGATAATATGAGTTTGCTGGTCACAACCATTGAACTACAACATTCTGAAAGTTCTGTCTGAAACAGTCTGTTTTTTTTATAATTTGTTAGATGGATCCCTCGAAAATAAACTTATTAGAGGGTGTAGAACTACTGTGATGGATTGTAGAAGTAAATGCAGAATTAGATCCCACCCCACATATAGCACAGTTAGACCTACAGGGGATAACAGTATCAGATTGTGTAGAGTGAGCTGTACTAACAGATATAAATGTATTATACTATTAAAAAAAATTGCCTCATTATATACAATAGACTGAGTGCCTTGACCCCTGGACTGAGACTTCTTGTAACCATCGCTCAGCTCATTGAGAGTCACAAACTGTCAGAAAAGCAAAAACCTATCGGCTCCGATGATTCTGTTTCAATTGCCCACCACCAGCCTCGTCTAGGCATAGCTCTATTGCCCAACCAGTCAATCCTCCCCAAATGTATATGTCTCTGCTTCTTTTTCTCTTCCAAGCTTAGTGCAAATTATTTCATTGGGTTGCCGCATATATCAACTTTTTTTTTAATTCTGTTTCCAATATACCGACTCCCTCCCTAGATATAATATAGTACACATGCAAATGACATAGCCTGCATTTGCAATATATGTTGGATTCAAGCCCTGGGCAACTGGCTATGTTTTCTAATGATGGTAGCAATCTTGAAAGAGTGATTGCCTAACTTAGTCACATTAACAAACAGGTCCATCATCCTGCAGATTCTAACTACAAAGCATTATGGATATTTTTCTCCTGTTTATTTTTTTTTAATAATACTGAATAATATAGTGAACCAAATGCAAGTTGTTTAACTCTGGAAACAAGCAGTATCCTCAGGATATGCATGAATGCTTGCAGTACATTAGTAATTTGCTAATACCCTATTACATTCTGGCCTAAGAGAAGCACCAGGGAAAATTGGCAGTCATTTTCTAGAGGTCTGAGGGGGACTGCAAAATGAATTAAGAATTCCACAATATTCTGAGACGAGATTGTCAAATACAGCTCAGCTTGAAATACATTAATTCAATGCACAATTCTATTGTTTATGCATTGGAAACAATGTATCATCCCTCCAGTAAGCAGCAGTCTGTCCTGCTTTATTTCCCATTGGGAAACAGCGGTGATGATTTTACCTAGTGGTTTATAGGCCAGTTATTTGCTATGGAACATAGAAACGTGTTCCTCTATTCCATGGCTAAGATTATAGGAGGTTGTCTGCTTTCAACACTGTCTTTTAATTTAAAGGCTATGTACAGCTTTGAAATCAGTGCGTTTTGTGCAACTTTCTAAATAATTTTTAATAAAAATTATTTTTACTATTTGAGATACAGCTGCTTTGTATCCTGTATCTCTATCTAGCTCTCAGACCTGAATCCATCAGGTTCGCGGAACTGACGGGTCCATTGTCAGCGTGTCCAGCGTCTCTCTGACAGGCAGGATCGAGCTCTTACCTATCACATTTAAGTTCATAACTTAGTTGTGATCGATTACAGGTGGATCCGATGTGTCAGATACGCAGGACCCGCTGACACTGAAGGCGTCAGTCCCGCTGACCTGACGGATTCAGGTCTCCGCACTAGATACAGCTGCTCTGTATACAGGATACAAAGAAGCTGTATCACAAAAAGTAAAAATAATTTTTAAGTTCAAAGGTGATAAGCTGCAATACCAGACATAGCACATGGACAAGAGTAGCACTCTCTCTGGATAAAAAAAGCACAGCCTGTTTTTGTTTTTTGTTTTTTATCTCAGACAACTGCTAGACATACATTTAATACAGAAACATATATTATGTAAGGTGACTTTAAAGTGTTAAATCATTGGGTGCTAGGTGCACCAAACAGAGATGTAGTACTAAGTGCACCAAATGGGATGGTGCAGAGGTAGCAATCGCACTCGGACCCTGGTCCCTATGGGAGCCCAAAGGTCCCTCTGCTACATAAGAAGACACCGGTATTGTAAATGGCACATGGTTGATAGGGGGCCCTGTTACACGACTCTGGCACCTACTACATAATCACTTGGTCCAGAGTTTGAAAGAATATATGCTAACTCTGTCCTTCATTTAAATTGCCCAGTAGTGCCAAGTGCTCTAGTTGAATCTCTGCCTATTCTGCAAGAAGGTGAAGATTACAATACACCCTCCAGCAGCTGGTTAATGGAGTGTACAGTCCTCTGAAATCCTTAAAGTCGTACTGTCCACTGTTTTAACTGTTTATAGGCATCTTCCAGATATTTCTGTTGGAAGGGGCATCTGTCTCATTGCAGGTACACCTTAAGAACCATTTCTCAACACGTCAACATCACTGTAGAGCAACTTACATTTATTAAAATTTCTCATAAATGTATTGTCCGATATTTCAGAATGAAGGCAGCTACACCCAAACGTTGGCTCCGCCTGGGAGAATAAATCATCCAAAATTTTTGTACTTCACCCACTCACTTCAGCCAAACCTAACTTGGTATCCTTAGGGAATGAAATCAGTGGGGATCCTTCATTTTTTTTTATTTTTTAATAAATGCATAGTACAAAAATATTCTAACCGTAATATTGTAATTTACTTCCCACTCTATCCCTCTCAACCCACAAGTGGGAAACAAAAAGCTCCATTCCCCCAACAGTGTCGGAGGTGCGGGCATGGAG
This sequence comes from Rhinoderma darwinii, assembly GCF_050947455.1. NCBI lineage: Eukaryota > Metazoa > Chordata > Amphibia > Anura > Rhinodermatidae > Rhinoderma > Rhinoderma darwinii. The sequence continues at coordinate 24,096,981 of NC_134693.1, read as the reverse complement.
CAGCAAAAAATATTGCATTAGGCTTCACAAATTTTATACCAGGGTCTGTACCAAAATTTGTTTTATTTTACAGATGGAGACCTAGCTTAAATTCTAGCATGAAGGAGTTAAACCTTTCTGGGGAGCATGCAATGTATTGTAATGAAGGAATCTTAATGTGACAAATTCTTCTCATCCATTTAATCAGTTACATAGAGGAATAAAATGCCAGTGTAATAAATTCTCTCTATGAAAAATCAGCACCTTTTCATTCTCCTACATTATGTCTTTCACTTACCTCTAAAACAGAGATAAACCTTCACTTTGTTGCAGAAGAATGAGAAAGTGACGACTTGACATTTTCTTAGGATCCTTTTTAAGATTTAAAGACTCATAGTTCAATATTAAGAAGAAAAAAAGTCCTGGTCTCTGAAAGTTAAAGCTTGTTTTCTTAAGATACATTTGTGGTATTCTTCACATTATAATCACTCAGTAGTAATTATACAGATAGTATTCATGACTCCCCCCCCCCCAATGCCAACCGGGTGGAAGCTCCAGGGATGCCTTCTAGAACACAATGGTGTGCCAGTAAGCAACGACACAGCCAAGAACTATTTTGATTGGTTCCTTGTTTAAAAAACTTAACATACATTATTCAAACTAAACCCCCAAGGGTACAAGTTAAGATGAGCTTTTTCCATCTGTTCACTTTTTTGTGTGGTGGTCTTTGCTGCTGTGGTCCTGTATCTGTATACCTGTATCTGTGGGGTGACGTGGTCCAGAGCCAAGGTGGCTTAAACTGGCAGCATGGGTACTGCTGGTCTCCTGGGTTGCTCCCTCTATGGGCACTGTGTTGCAGCGGCATTGGTTGCCATGCGATTCTGCAGTTCATAGAGTAGGGACACACTTAGAAGAGGTCGCCGTAAAGTTGTAAGTGGGCTTCATCAAAATGTAAACTAAGAACCTCATGTTCTTACATTTTAAAATTTTGATGAGCCGCAATAAATCAATGTATAGTATAGTGTGGTCCAGGTTTTTCTCTCTCCCTTTATAAACCCTCAAGGGTCATGTTTTTCTTTTTCGTTTTTCTATTACCACATATAATGATGACCTTACATATAAGGTGCATGTTAACTTGAGCCTTAAAAAACATATTACAAATGCATTCTGAGCATTAGTGGACAACCGAGCTTCGTACATAACTCACAATTAGGACTCCTGACAATTTCTGAGGACCATTCTCTTGATTAAAGTGGTTGTTTGGTTAAGAAAACCTACTTTCAAATATATCCTATTAGTTTATAAAGTGGACCACCTGCCATTCTAAATGTTCATCTTTTAGCAAGAGTGGCCAACAAAAACATCTCTCACTCTGTAGTACCTGGCATGTCCGTGAATTACACAGACAGATCACTTATTTGAATGTGAACCATGTAATGCTTAATTTCTCCTATAGTGGCACTGCAGAGAAATTGAGGACTTGTCTCAGATTCCCTAAAATTCCTTCAGCAGAAAATACCTTTAACCTCTCCTCCCAGATCTATGAAGCATATGAAGAAGCATTGTTCAAAGAGGACAACAACGTTTATTTCACTTTAATTCAGTACTGGAAGTTTGAATGACCAAGAGATATATTATATTGGGGACATAGGAGACTATATTCCCTTTTGTAAATAAAATAAAACCCTATAAATGTATCACTCAATTTTTATGATTATAATTTCAAATCACACTGTCCATATAAACATCTTAGTTTGTCCGACAGCTATCTCCCCTGACTTCCCCATAAACATACATGCGTGACTACGCATGGATGTTTATTTCAATGGGGAGTTGAGAATAAGTAACTTCCAGGCACCTCTGGCAGCAATTTATCTCCCGCAGGAACACAGGATTGGAACATGCCCGATTCTTCTCTCCCCCTACATCTATCATTGGGGGACTGGCAGGGGACCCTCATACACCTTGCTTAAATGTACATGGCCAGTTAATGAGATAGGGTGTATTTGCCTAAGATAGGGAAATCCGATTGCGAAACTCTGTGTGGACAAGGAAACACTACCCGTTGGCAGTACACACGTAAAAGGAATCTGTAAAAATAACACTGATGCCCACCTGTATATTAAAATATGAAGTCATTTTCCTAGTAATACATTTTTATATTGTTTCACCTATGTCAGTTATAAATTAAGCAAAAAAATATAATATTAGATCTATTATTAGTACATTTTCAGTATTTGAAATTGTTTTGTTGCCTTTTTTATTCTTTTTGTACTTTTTTTTAGGTTAACATTACTTTTCTTTGTTATAAATATTTCAAAACACCAAACACCAAGATCTAGTTTTGCTCCCAGTGTGATACTTGTGATTTACTTACTCTGCTATTTATTTACCTGCGGTTAGGTTGCTCAACAGGGCAATTTATGATCCCTGCAAAAAAAAAAACCAACATAAAATGTACAAAATTATTCGAAGAATTGTCTTCAGTTAAACCTTAATATAAACTATTGTATTACTACCACAATGGAGCTATCATCTCTGTATAGAACATTAGCATGACAAATTAGAGCTTTGATCATGCTAGATATAAGCATATTCATTTGTTTAATTAAACAATCTTGGCTTCTCATGGTGTGGGTCATTTTAAAAAATGTTAAAAATAAAATTAAACACATAATTAAGCTGACAAGAGATAAAGACCCTTGTGTTCCAAGTTGAAGGCAGTTAATTTATAAGAAGCTTGGTCCCCGAAGGCTGTGTAGTTTATTAAACTTACTGAGGCAGAGATGTGATAAAATATTTTATGTGCTTCTTTAAAGGCTAAATTGCTCTGACACTTTTAAAGTCCATGAGATGCAGTCAATTAGGGGGCCTTGTTATCATGTTGCTATATGATAAAGCGAGCTAAACAACAGCCCTGCATGTACACTATTAGCGTTATTTCCCAAGTGCCTGGTTAAGTTTGTTATGTCGGAACGGCCCTTTGTTTTTGGAATGGCTTTAGTAATGTGAGGTGGCCTACAATGTGTACAGTGCCATAAATAGCCAACAAGTATATAATAGCTGATGTATTCTCTTACATATTCTACAACTATAGCCACAGTTCACAGTATTAAAACCTTCTCCCATTCACTTGAATAGCAGAAAGCTATAATACTGTGAACCGCCGCTACAAGTATGTCGGCATTTCAGAGTATTGACTAGTATAGGAAATGAAGGGGCCCCAATAAAACAGCTGATCAGCGGTGGTGCCAAGAGTTGGACTCCCACCGATCAAATATTGATTTCCTATCCTGAGGATAGGCCGTCAATTTTCTCTCTCCGGAAAACCCTTTTAACATGTTTAGACAGGGCTAAATAGAGGCTGGTTAGAAGTACATACAGTGAAAATATAAGTATTGCAGTGCATGGTACCAGCGATTAAATGATGGCTTTTTCAAAAAAGTGCAAAAAGAGTTGTGTTTTTTTTTTTAATGTACAATAATGTACATTCTCCTCAAAGAGAAAAAATTAACAAAGTTAGACTTAATGAGTGTCGCTGTGTCTGTAAATGTCTGAACTATTTTAATATAACTTTATTTAACCCACATGGTGTTTGCTGTAAAAAAAACAAAACAAAAAAAAAAAACACCAGATGTGTCCATAGCTCCAAAAATAAATGGAATACAAAGTGATCAAAAAGTCCAGTAGTAAAAACTACAGCTTGCCCCACTAAAACTAAGCCCTCACACCGCTCAATCAATGGAAAAATAAAAAGGTTGTGGTTCTCAGAATCAGGCGACACAAAACAATTTTTTTAACAAATATTTTTTTTCATTATAAAAGGGGTAAAACATAAAAAAACAGATAAATTTGTTATCGCCGTAATTCTATTAACCCGCAGAATAAAGTTAAAGGGATCCTGTCATCAACATCTTACCTGTTAAAATCGCCTGACCCCTCAATGGCCGCAGCTGTCCAGAGTTCGTTCCTGTTCTCTTCTTTCCTGAAGTCCTCCTCTGTCGGTAAATATCGTCGTTTAAACTTTTCCCGCCTTTTATGGTAATTATCTTTCCCTCTGGGATACAGCCTCTTAACCCCGCCCACCGTTGCCACCTGTCCGGCCCTGACTGGCTAAGGAGCTGTCAATCAAAAAGAAGGAGGTGGAGTCCACTCAGACGCTGGAGGAATGAAAATCTGACTCTTTTCAGATGAAGATTTGACTCTTTTCTGCTCATTTGCATACGGCGTGGGACCACTGAAAAACGGAATAGTAAAGCTACAGAGCTTACTTAGAACATATTTATAGCTTAGATGACAATGATTTTTCACCCACTTTCACCAGGTATTGCTGGCTTTATAGCTAAAATGCTGGTGACAGGTTCCCTTTAACATGTCGATTTTAATACACTGGAACACTGTAAGAACTAAACCCTAAAACCAATGAAGGAAACACTGTTTTTTTTTTCTATTTTACCCCACAAATATTTTTTTTTCTGTTTACCAATACATTATATGGTTCATTAAATAGTGCCTTTTAAAACTTCACTCATCCCGCAAAAAAAACAGTCCTTAAACGTCTATGTCGATGGAAAACTAAAAAGTTACGACAAAAAATTGCTGTGTCTCCAAGGGTTTAAAGAGATGAGTATCATAATGTGGATTATTAGCCAAACCAGAGACACCCATTTGTAGATGGCACTGCTTCGCAGTTTTACTACCTGTCCGTACAGAGTCGGATTCTAGTTGGCTGTGTACAATGCCATGTAGCGGAACTTAGAAGGTAGTGATTCTCTTTATGGAGATCCAGCAGTAAACGCAGTGATTCCAGTGGCGACAGTACATTAAGGATTTACAGATAAAAAATATATTTGGAACTGGAACATGTTTTGTACCCTGTTAAAAGATAAGTAAACCTTTGAAAACAATTTATTCTTATTTTTAAATAAAACCGTCTATCAGTGTGTTCGGTGCAAATTACTTTTTATTAAAAATTATTTTACATTTTCAGATACAGCTGCTTTGTTTACTGTATACAGAGCAGCTCTATTTTGCGCTGAGACCTAAATCCGTCAGGTCAGCGGGACACACAGGACCCGCTGTTACTTAAACCCGTCAGTCCTGCCGACCACACAGATACAGGATTCAGTGCTAGATACGGCTGCTATGTATACAGCATTTAAAGCAGCTGTATCTTAAAAAGTAAATATTATTTTTTAATAAAAAGTCATTACAAAGTTGCATCAAACACAATGATACACTGGTTTATTATTATAAAAAAATTTTTTCGAAGGTGTACATAGCCTTTAATGAGCTCCATTTCTATAATCAAGGAGAAGCCCTTTAATATTTGCTTAGTTAAACTTAATTCTTTATTTCAAGACTTTAATCAAAACTTTATTAGTTTACTAAGACCTAAATTCTGGCAGCTTAGTAGTAGGAGCTGGGCAGCGTTCACATAATGCAGCATTTGTCTCAATAGCTTTCAAATCCAACCTGAAAAGATACAATTGGCAGAGACATCTTCTCAGCAGTACAAAACAGAGCAAATATTATGTTGTGGACGTGAGACAGGGAGCTTTGCTTTCGCAGCTGTCAAATTACCCAAGGATAATTTGGCTGCCTGGCAGACTTTGGTTTTCATCGGTTCAATAACAAATCACAGGCTCGCCAGTTCACTCAACTTGGCACTGCCACAAACTCCATAAAAGTCTTAATCCTCATTGGTGTATGGGTGAGTATTAGCTATGTGTTTGCTAGGAAGATTTGCAATTCTATATATGCCTAAAACATTTTGGACAGAATTATGTTGTGACCTCATAAATCATTTCATGACATTATATAAAGTAATTTTTGGGGAATATATAATCAAAAAATGACATGCTGTATTATTTTTATTTTTTTATTATTTTATGGAATTATTCAAATAAATGTTATATATATATATTATTATTATTTTTTTTCCCCCAATATTTCTTTATTTTCCAGGCGACTGAAGCCCACACATAAGACTGACATTTCTTGTTTTCACTTTTCATTTTTGCTGTGTAGTTTAGAACAACATTTTATTATAGTGGAGGGAACAGGGTGTAATGAACATCTCTATTGTACTGCTGCCTGCTGGTGGTCGAAATAAAGTAGCATAGCAGCACTATGCACACAGATAAGACTCCATATACAGGTTATCTGGGGAAGTTCCCTCTTTCTAGAGACTGTATTTGTCTTTGGACCCTTTTCCGACCATTCACTCCAATTCATTGCAGCTACCATAAAGCACACATATGTACCGTCTAGACCAGGGGTCTCAAACTCGGTCAGGTAAATGGGCTGCACATAGAAAAAATGTGAAGTTGATAGGCCGCATTACTTTCAAATTTGATACAATACAAAAGTATTGTTAATCGATTAGTTATTCAAACTACTATAAAAATACTACATTACTATAATAATACATTACTATAATACTATTACATTACTATAACAATACTACATTACTATAATAATACTACATTACTATAATACTATTACATTACTATAACAATACTACATTACTATAATAATACTACATTACTATAATACTATTACATTACTATAACAATAATACATTACTATAATAATACTACATTACTATAATACTATTACATTACTATAACAATACTACATTACTATAATAGTACATTACTATAATAATAGTTCATTACTATAATACTACTACATTACTATAACATTACTACATTACTATAATAATACTACATTACTACAATAATACTACATTACTATAATATTACTACATTACTATAACAATACTACATTACTATAATAATACTACATTACTACAATACTACATTACTATAATATGACATAGGCAGTGACATCAGGGGAAACTCCTGGACTGGAATGTGATGTTAGGGGCAACCCCAGAGCTGGAGTCCCAGAGCAGAGCACTAGTATAGGCTCTGCTACGGAACTCTGGGGAAGCCCCTGACATCACTGTTCATATATAGACAGTGATGTCAGAGGCAAGCACAGAGCTGGAGTCCCAGCGCTCTGCCTGGGACTCCATCTCTGCTCCTGACATCACTGTCAGGAGTCCCAGGCAGAGCGCTACTGTTCTGGGACGTCATGAAGGAGCGCCGGTGCACTCCTCCTTCAGCCTGCTCTCTCCTCTCCCGAGGGAGCTGCGGTGCCCCGCGGGCCACAGATGACAGCTTCAGGGGCCACATGCGGCCTCCGTGTTTGAGACCCCTGCTCTACACTGTCTACACATTATTTCTCTTTTACAAACTTACATTTAATTGATAAAACTAAAAAAAAGTCAATAAAAAATTTATTTTTTGCACGATAGAATGATATACAGTAGTAAAATCAATAATCATAAATATGCAGCTATAAAGAGTCAGCCTTATGTCTAAATCCACGATAATTTTACTCTAATGGGCTTCTCTAAAGATATAAAAATTGTATTTAAAAGGGTTTTCCAAGTTATATTTCTGTACTCTCACTTATTCTAACTCTTAGTAAACATTTACTTTTTAATATACTTACATTTTCTAAAGTGCCCCTGCTCTGCAAGCCGGTCTCCCATCACATGACATGTGACGTGACCTTTTTTTCCTGTTGTTGGGACATCCCATATACCATTAACATGGGCTATGAGAGCTGAGAGTCCTAGGCCAGTATATGGCATGTCACTAGTGTTGTTTTGGGGGAGTGTACGGTCCCCGGTTTATTCTTCTTGAGAGCTGGCTCGGAAACAGAGGAAGGAGCCTAGTACACACTGCTTACAGCATGCTAAGCTTCATGGAAACTGTAGGCTCAACATCACTCTGAGTAAAGAAATGTGCCCCTGCAATTGCAGGCCAGCAATAAAAATAAACAGCGTGTGACAGGAATGCATGGATCGATAACCAATTTTTTTTTTTTACAGACATGGTTAGAAATACCCAAAAAGTTTAATTCCTAAGTAGTAGCAAATTATTGGTGTGTAGTGTGTCTGTCACGATCTGTGGGTATGTGGACCCACTGGGTCGTACCGCCATAGCGGTATAGAAGCTGGCCAAACAGGGTACTTTGTCAATGTCTAATAGTTCGGGTAAAGGTACCTGTGGCAATTCAGACAGAAGCAACTGGAAAAAACTCAAGGAACCATTTGCAAGACAGACACGAGTAGATACAAACACGCTCAGGCAATGCAGGGAGGGGCAGAGCCCTTCTTATAGTCCAGAGTGATCTGGGAGCAATCAGCTCAATCTCACACATGTGTGCGCTCTGGCTCCTTAAGGCTGGACTGAGCTTGCGAGCGCACCCTAGTGGTCACTGCGGAACAGGACGGCTGCATGTGCAGACATCTCTGGAGAGAAGGGCATCAACAGGATGGGAGGAGTTCGTGATCAGCAACCACGGACGTTACAATGTCAGCCTGTGAGTAGAGCTTGTGCCCAGTGTGCGAAAGTGTGTGCTGCAGTTGTCCTATGAGTGGCCCTTGTGTTGCTGGTATCCTATGCGTGAGTGGCCCTTGTGTGGCTGGTATCCTATGTGAGAGTGGCCCATGTGTGGCTAGTATTCTATGTGTAAGTGGCACATGTGCTGCATGTGTCCAGCGAGTAAGTGGCACATATTTGCCATTTGTCCAGCATGCTAGTGATGTGTGAGGAAGGGCACAAGGGCCCTCTGCAGTCAATGTCCCTGTGTATCCTGTGTATCTCTTCCCTTCCTCAATACTGAAGTGGACCGAGGTTAGGAGCAGGCTGAAAGTGATGGCTTTGTAAAGTCATGCCTAGTGTCATAATTATACATGAATACTGATGGATGGAAGTAAATGGGAAAAAATGATCACTAAGTTAAAATCCAGGTCAACATGTCGATACGCATAAATTATAGCTGCATATTGGCATAAAAATTGTAGTAAAATACTCAAGGCCAAAATGCACCCAGCAGTATTACTGGACTGCTGTATATGACAACACAAAACTGTGTCATTTTACAAGACTTGTAATGTTCATCTGTTAGAAAGCATTAAACTAACATTACATAAAACACATTCAAGGGAAACTCCACTGACTTGTAATGAATGTTTCAACTGCATAAACAACATTCTGAAAATCATCCCAGACAGTATTTCTATGAAATTGTCAAGATAATTTAACTAGTATGAAGCAAACAAAAGACGCTGTGGTAAAACTATTGCTACTAGAAGTTTCAGTTATGGATAAAAAATTCCCAAGAGATCACAAGCAAGATTTAAAAGAAAGACAAAAGAAAATACATACGCTGAGAACTGACGGAAAATGCAAACATTGAATAAAATAATTCTTCTTTTTGGCCATTTCTGAAATCTACAGGAAATGCCTCTATGAAATAGGAAAGACAAACAGGAGAAGAAGTTGAAAAACTGAACTTGGGTGGATATCTATTTGACTTGGTTTATGCCAATAGGTCAACTAGTAAAAGCATTAATTTAATCTGTATTTAGTTTTTTATTTGTATAGTATTTATTAATATTTTAGGAACATGTAGACATTGGCTCCCTTGAATTACTTTGTCATGGAAACGTTTGGTCTAGTCCACAAATATTTTAAAGTCCACATTCATCTTAGCCGGAACTCTACAGCTAACTTTTTAACGTCTGGATGCCCTAAATAATTCCATTCAAGCAGCACATACAAAGGTCCGGTTCCTCACCTACAACACTTAGGCCCCGTAACATTTTAACGGACAGGGTTGTCTTCCTCCAGTAGAGATGCTTCTAGTTTTTGCTATCCCAGAGAACTTGTTTTTTATGTTAATTGACCTTGCGTGTAGAGAAGTGATCTCCTGATTTGCCTTTTATGTACATTTGTGTCTGTGAGATTATGGGTATTGTTGGTGTAATTTGTATTTATTTGTTGCTATTGGCCAACTTGGACATAGTTTGTTTATAGATCATGTTGTAAATTTGGCTTTTCTAATGTCCAATTGGCTTCTGCTAAAGCTGACCATTAATGGTCAAACCCAACTTGAAATGGACGACATTGGATGTGGGTGAATAAACATGTGTATATTCCAGGGTGCTGCTTCATAGATCTAGTTCACAGTAGTGGACAGAATTATCTGATAGAAAATAAACATTTGTTTTTGACCCAAAGCAACATGGGAGCATTTTTCCCCTTTATTGATCACATAGGCAATTTATAGGTCTATGAGTCCCAAGTATGAGACATCCTGGTGTTTATCCTGGCCCTGCAGCAACATCCAGTAATAATTGTCTGACCACATCCCACTTTCAGGTTACCATGTATTCGAAATAATAGCCTATTCTTTTACCCCAGTATTGAGCATCAATGCAAAAGTTGAGAGAATTCTCTAGAGGCCCTGTCCGCACAGAGTTTTTTGCAGCGGTTTTTGCTGAGGAAACCGCGGCAAAAACTGTGGCAAAAAATGGCCGAGATTGCCTACTATTGATTTCAATGGGAGGTGGAGCAGTTTTTTTTCCGCGAGCAAAAGAAAATGCTCGCAGGTATAAGAAGTGACATGCCCTATCTTGAGGCGTTTTCTGCCTCGAAAACCCCATTGAAAACAATGGGAGACGGAAATAAATGCGTTTTTTGATGCGCTTTTTCCCCCCGATATTTGCCGCGTTATTTGACGAGGTTGACACAGCTAAAAAAAATCCTTAAAAATAGTCTAAAAAAAAACACGGCAAAAAAACGCGTCAGATATCACGGAAAAAAACGCGTGTGGTGCAAAAAGACTTAAAAAAAACTGAGCTGATTTTTTCAGGCAGAATTTTCTGCCTGCAAAAAAATTCTGTGTGAACATACCCCTCGGGATCTTCTCGCCTTTGTTTTATTTTTTTAAAGTATATACACCACTGTAGAGTGCCACGTATGCTTGTTTTTTTTAGCTACTATTGATGCTAAAGTAAGTTTTTAAAAAATAGGTCTAATTGTTGCCGCCCCTCCCCCCCCCTTAAATTCCTTCAAGGTTCAAACATTAGGTGAATTCAGTGGAAATTGGGTCAGTTGGGAATTATGGTTTTATCTCTTCTGCACACAGTAAGTTTTGGATGTATGGCCTATATTTCTTTCAGAGATACATCTTACATCATAACCTTTCAGCATTAGTTTCACAATATATGTATCTTTTCTAAGATCTTTGTTTTCCCACTGTCTTCTATCTCCTTCCATTGCCGCATCATGGCAGTGTGCATATGCTTATTCCCCATGTTACTCAATTTTTTATGTGGTGGTACATATTTTATAGAGGTCATTCCATGCTATGGAGCTCTCATGCACAAAATTAATTCTAAAAATGATATGCCTTGAGCAGAGAATTGCCTTATTCAATATTCCATAAATGTCCATATAGGAGTATCTATCCACTGTCGACAAATTCTATGGATTAAATTTAGTTCCTGCTCAGCATAAATGGACAGATCACTGCCTACCATACGGTAATCATCTGCTACTGCGATCACCATGTCCATGATCTGACTAGCCTGTAAATAGATCACTATTGTATGGACAATATGAAAAAAGTAAACCAAGAGTTCACTCACTCCCTAAAATAAACCTATATATTTTCAGTAAGTACAACTGATTAATCTGCGAAATCTGCATACACATGTTTCTGAGTTGTGGCTACTCTTTACTCCACCCGGGGCAAGGATTCAGTTTTAACTAAGTACATTTGCCAAGGAGGGATGTCTTGTTGGTGCCCCCGACATACAAGTCCTGAGGAAAAGACCCCTTCAGCCACCCCTTAGATTTGAATGAGTTATCAGTCTTAACAGATATTGTTCATAACTAATTCTTCTCTAAAACAATCAAAAATATACTTTAAAGAGTTCTTGGTGTTACGATTAGCATCAGTACTGCTGTTTATCAATGATTTATGTTATTTCTCTGTTTGGGCATTGCTAGGCAGTGTTTTTGGTCTGAGTCTTGATTTGGTCATCAGTTAGCATTGGCCGGTTAATTAGGGTGGAGTACTTTTCTTAGGCGTATGGATTACTCAGGGACTGGTTATACTGCTTCTGGCATGTGTTAAACTCTTTCCAGATTCTTGTTGGTGACTTTGATCTTGTCTATGTGTTTGTTTGCACTGTGGGATATGTTGGTCTTCTGAGAGATCTAGTTTTTGTTTAGTGGGTTTACGTGTATCCTGGGATCAGTAGTTCCACTGGTTTGTTTGCCTTTCCTGTGTGTTTGGCCTGCTACCAAGCTGTTATCTTACCCTGCTGTTGGATAGTATTCAGATAGGGCCAGAGAGTGCAGTTAATTCTTGTCCACTGTCTATTCATCTGTTTACTGCTTGCATACTGTTCATCTGACATCCACTGCATTTATGCACCGTCTCCATCTTATACTACCTTCAGTGTTCGGTTCTCCTCATCCACTGGTGAGTTACTTGTGCCTTTTGTTTTCTGTCAGTGTTGATGTGTGCTTCACCCATGTGATAGTGATTGTCTGGTGTTGCGGACTTGAGCACCACTCAGCCCTTATAATGGTCAAGGTGGGTCCCATTGTTCTTAAGTAGGAAGGGAGTTAAAGGTCTATACTGCAGGGTGTCTGCTCCTCAGTGCATTTTTGTAGAGAGTATTGTTCAAAGCCATGTTATTAACTGTTCTATTCCTGAGAATGCCATGCTGTGATAGAGCAATGTGTAATGGAACTGTTATTCCTCCTATGATCAGACCTGACAGTGATGAGTTAATGTCACAGCCATGGCTCGGAAAATGTCAGCGAGGCTAGCTGAATGTCTAATTTATTATCAGTGGGTAGAAAAACTCCTATAATAAGAAAGATGAATTCAACTTGTGAATTTACATCTCCAAGTGGTTATTAGAGAGATGATTTTCCCCAGCTACCAGTGTGTTTCCCTCTGTAGGTATCTCGGCAATTTGAAAGGTGTGCCGGCAGGAATCACGGACCCCCGACAGCTGTGTATCTCCATCTTATAATCCTGAGGCTTGATATTCAAAGAACAAACACTACACATCCTGGGAGGGAGGCTGCCTAACTATCCACTGCACTTTTTACATGCGAAAATCATAGCAGTCAAATCTAACTCTGAGGTTTTTATGCTTTTCTGGCTTTGATAAAAATCAATTAAATTGAACAATATGGTAGATATCTTACCTGTTAATAGATTCTGTAGTGTGGAGCAGCCATTTTTTAGAGTCCAGATTTATGAAAATGTCAAGTTAATAGAAAACACTGCAGTCTACAACATCATAGACATCTCTAGTACATAGTCAATTTGCATATATATATATATGTATATATATATATATATATATATATATATATATATATATATATATATATATAAAAGAATTGTGTAATGCGGCACTTTAACTGTAAAGACATAGAGGAAATTTAGACTGTTGTAGAAAATACTGCAAATGTTACAAATATCGAAGGAAATATAAAAGAGAGGATAGACCTGATGGCTTTTTTTAAAGAAAAAATGCAATTTATTTAGTTGAATATGTCATCATGCACTTTGCACTTTATTATTAGCTCATTTTGCATAATGTCTTGCTAAATGGATCTGACATGATCTATTAATCGGCCAATATCAAGTTAAAAAAAATATTATTTAAGTGTTCACTGAAGTTATACACTCTAACTGTTGTCCCAATCCTCATGGGTGATTTTTACCAGAAAGAAAACTCCCTCACTCATTCAGGTACCTCATCATTAGAGAACAAGGGAAGGAGTACAGGCCCAATGGTCATCTCACTATCTCACCCTTCTCTTCTAAAATAAATGGTGGTTGTGATGGAATGACCAGAAGAAGAACCCATTTTTGTTTATAAAACTTAGCATACATGTACAGGCAAATTTTAAAAAAATCTGATGGACTATGACTGCGGATCAGGTTTAGGAACATCAACTCAGTCCAAATAAATTAGTCGCAAATCAAAAGTGCCCCAATTGCCGAAAAATTTGTGTCTGGCTCTCTGATGTCTTCTAGGACTGTATCCAAGTAAAATCTCAACCCCTTCAGGTTTTTTAATTCCAAGCCAGCATGTAGTGTCAAAAAAACAGCAACGTATATCGGTGGAGGCAGGGATAACCACAGTGAAGGCTGACTTCAAGGCATTATGGGGAAGCCAACCTGAGAACATGTTAATCTTTTTCTAATCTGTAAAATGGCAACTGGCACTCACTGATGGCCCCCATTTTGCCACGATTTGTATGCCGCAAACCCCAAAAGTTACGGGACTTGCAGAATCTGAAACTTTTGGCAAATTTGAGCCAAATTCGATTCATGTAGAATTGATTTGCTCATCTTTACATATATATGAATCATAAATGGTTTGCATTATTTTTCTATGGGAGAAATAATAATCCCCTTCAAGCGCTCTGTTCTGCTACAAAGTCTTATCCTGTTGCAATTTTATAGCAGTGACAAAAATGAAAGGGATGAATGACTCTATGCACATTTCTGTAAGTGACTTGACTAGTTACAGTAGGTTAGATTATTCTTTAATCATGGTGCATCATTCACATCAATACACCCAGGATCTATAAGCAACATTATAACACAGTAACTTTTACAAGTCTAGCTTCTGAGACTAAGTTTGCATTTCGAAGACTTTGCTAAATGAGCTGCTTCTCTGGCCGCCTCTACCGCCTCAATCTAGATAGGCTGTAAATATTTCTTTGCAAGAACTACTTATTGATCAGTCCTGAATGCAATTAAACAGTTGGCTGGTCACAGCAAAACTTCCCTTGTTGTTTTGTAGCTTGTGTTCTTGGCCCTAAGCTTTTCATGGAAAAGAGCCAGACTGCATATAAGTTATCTCTTGTGATAAAGATTGACTAACCTCCACTATGGAACAAGTTAAGTTTTAAAAGAATAAACATACCCATGATTCTGAGAAATTGAGTCTTAATAAAAATCAAAAGGAATTAAAACAAAGTTACAGTTTTTTTTAAATAATTTAGAAACTTTTAAAAAAATAATTTTTTTTCAAATTTAATTAGCTGCAGCATGTACAACAATGACACTATCCTCATAACAAATATAATTTTCATAATACATCCGTAATCCTCACAAAAAAGAGCCTAAATTTGGAAGACATAGGCCAAAGGGCCAATGGGTTTGGTCAAAGTAGAGTGCGAGTAGAACTGAGCAGAACAAGATATGATCCTCCAGGATTAAGTCCTGACACATTACACCAAGCTAATAGTTTCTATGTTTTAACCCATTAGTGACCGCCCATAGCTGATTTTACGGCGGCCACTAATGGGCTTTATTTCGATGCAGTAGCCTTTTTACTGTGCTGCATTGGAATAAATAAACACCGCCAGGAGCAGGTAAATCTCCCTGCTCTCAGCTACCGGAGGAAACTGAGGGCTGGGAGCAGACCTGCTCGAGCGGGCGGGATCGATAGATTCGATGTATTCAGAGACTTATCTGTGTGTACAGTGTTACCATCCAGCCTTATGTAGTCTGCCAGCAGTTGAATAGAATTTACTGCCCTCTAATGACAATGAGATAACTCTGCTCATTTTGTCCCAGTCTACGTAGCAAATCGAGACAAGTGAGCTGCAGAAAGCAGTAAGTCTAAGCCTATTGTGACTTCTCTAATGGCCAAATAGATAGTCACATAAAAACCCACCAAAAATGTAAAAAATTAATAAAAATATATTAAACACCTGATTCAAATAATGCCATTTTCTGATTAGCATGAGGAAATATGCAGAAATATTTTACAATTAGATGGTGAGTAAGTAGCCTGCACTGTGTAGAAATAACCATTTTTTTAGTCGTGTAAACTCTTGAAATGTTCCTAGGTCGTATTTCTTGTCTTGTTGGTGCATCATAGAAAAATATGGGGAAAACTCAACTCCCCTGCTCTGTAATACTCTTAGAAAGATGGTTATGTTTTGGGAGATCTCTCCAAAAGTATTTCCTTGCATTAAATCTGAACTGAATTCCTCACAGCAGCACTAACAGAGATAATTGGAATGGTAGGGTGGTGGTTTCAGTGACACATGACTAGCCTGTAACAAGATAAGCAATATAATTTTTATGTTTCCTCACAGGGTCTAACCATTCATGTCTTAGCTTACAATTTCTTGAAGCTCATCCACTATTAAATTAATGATCCAAATTTATTAGGGGAATACAGAACCACAATAATGAGAGCACTTTTGATGTGTTTGACTAGGTTGGCTTTCAAGCATTTCTAAGTTCTCAAACAAGCTTTACAACATTGAAAACTGTAAATTATTTGGACAATTTTGCCAATAAATATAGTTGAAATTTGAAGGAAAATATTAAATTTTTACCAATGAATATAGCTGTTCTTTTTAATTGAAGGAAAATATTCAGAAATAAACATAAATACATTTTTAAAATGTAAATAAATGTATTAAAAATTAATGACCAAATATTGTGATAAAATTAGGCTCGTTCTATGGGTGGTAAATATGTAATTCATAGCGATAAAGGGTATCTTATTAAATTGTTCTGATATCAAGTGGGTTATTTATTATCTTACAACCCTCATGCTTACGACTGTCTTATGAATCCGTGCCATAGAACCCATTCTATCGCGCTGTTGACCTATGATTTTATATAGAGGTATATGGAGTCTGTTTTTTCTCATGAATCTGTGAGGAAAGAAAAAAAATGGGGCCATTTTTTATTGCTTGTTAAATTACACTGGTGTTCTCCCCTAGAAGCAACGGTGTCATATAGAGGGCCTATTGGTCTATAACACGGAACCGTAAAGATTCTGTATGCCAACATACAGGCTCCGTGCACATGCATTGTACCTTACTACCTCTGGTACATGTGAATGGTCAATAAGAATGAAGTCTCTCATGCAATGTACTGCACAGTTAAAGATGGTGTCCCCACTTCTAGGGGATTCATTTAAGGGCCTGATAGAGGCGTAACTTGAAGTTCCAGGGCACCAAAGCAAAATCTGTAATAGGGCCAAGCCCCGCTTACCATGTGCCATTTATAATAATGATGTATACTTTTGCAGCAGGGGGGTCATTGAGTCCACTAATGCACCAGAGTCCAGGTGTGACTACTATTTTTGCCCCCCCTTTTATTACATCTCTGGCCTGACATACAGGTTGTACAGTCCAAGTCAGGCTTATGTACTCAAAGTCACATTTGTCTAATTTATTTAGAAAGCTTTCAAACGCTCTAAAGATTCTTTAGATGTTCATCGTAACCAACACATACCTAAAACGAAATTATTTTTTCAGTAAAAGAGCTTTTTTTTTTTTATATATCTCTAAGCAGTAAAATATTTAATTTAAATTTTCCTCTTCCGACAGGGGAAGTAAATTAACTTGTGAAATTAATCACATTACATTTAATGAAAAATATAAATACAGTCACACTGTATGTCTGCCTCTCGCTTCAGGGGATCAGGATTTATATTAAAAAAAATACTGTTCACTGTGAATTTCTGCCACTGTTCCTTGGCTAATTTCAATTTGTTCTTGTTTGTGCATAAAATTTTTGGGTGAAATAAATGGTTAAGTTTGATGGTCACACTGCCTTCTTAAAAGGTCTTCAACCTTTAAAAATGTTTTTTTATCTGTTGCTCCAGTCTCTAAACATTGTAGGTAATGGTTAAAGGGGGTTGTCTTATTTAAAAAAATCTTCTCTAGAGGCTATGTACACCTTTTAGAGGGCATTTTTTTTTAATTAACAGGTTAGTCATTGTGTTTGGTGTAACTTTATAATTCGTTTTTATTAAAAATTAGATTTACTTTTTGAGATCCAGCTGCTTTGTATCCTCTATAAAGAGCAGCTGTATAGTTTACCAAGAGCTGACTCCACTAGTCCCGTGGACCTGACAGGTTCAGTGTCAGCGGGTCCTGCCTGTCTCTGACAGGATCCACCTGTAATCTGTCACATCTAAGTTATGAACTCAGATGTGATAGATAACAGATAGATTCGTCTCCATGGTTACAGACTACAAAAAAAATCCTGTGTAGTCTGATCCTGCAGTCACGTGTCAATCCAATCCCCTCTTCTTCCTAACCTGCAGATGGAAGGGAATATTTCTGCAGTATGAGATTACACACCTTTGTTTGTTAGTCTAGAACCATAGAGAAGCATAGGTCTGCATAGTAGCTGGATACACAAAACGGTAGGGTATTTTTAGTTAAGGCTATTTGCAAAGTTACTTTATTATTTGGGATGCATTGGAGAAATAGAAATAATGGTCGCAACGATGTACATAGTCTTTATGAAGGTAGTTCTTTACTTCAGCGGAGGGAGGGCTCTTCCGTTTCTTTGATCCCACACCGTAGCCTTACTTGTTATTCTTAATGGTTATTAAAAACTTTAGCTATATTTGTGTACAACTGAGTGAAATGTACTTCCCATTAAACATGTTCCTTTAAGAGTATGTATTGCTATTTTCTAAATTAAAAATTATTTATTAAAAAGCATTTCAAATCATCCTCGATTTTAATAAATGAAATACCAATCACCGTTATCTAGCTATTAAATTGTATAACACGGAATGTACTTCTTATATGTTTCTTCAGACAAATGACTTTCAAGTGACACTTATCCCCACCAGAATGAAACTTTATATTGGAAGCTGCCTCTTCCCTTATATCAGAGTATTACACAGGTTTAGAATCCTGTTCTGAACACAATGTGCCTTTAAATTGGAGTTTGTTTTTAGTACATACTCCCAGACGACTGTAATGACATTGCAGCTCAGATTTCCAATGTAACGTATGTTGCTGTCTATTCAGCTGAGTGCACTGACATCTGATAGCAATGCAGGATACCGCAACATACCAGTTCCATTCCCATGGCGCTGAAGATACAGGAATAGCTTGAAGCTCTAATGCGTTAGGCTCTTGTTTGCAACCACACCATTTGTCCTTTGTTGTTTAACCAATTTTTCTTGGAACACTTATTTAGACCTGAACTATTCAACTTTTGTTAGCAACCACCTTACTTAGGTGAAAACATTTACTTTAAAGGGTTGATAAAGATCTTTTACTATCCAACACATATGGGAGAGGATATTCCATTTTACATTCACATTACAAATGATCCAACATATGAGGACAATGGTTTCACATGGGCAAATTTTTGCCTGGTAACGAGTGCCAATCGATGAGAACGGCATGTTGACTTGTGCTAATTTATATGGAGCAATGATGGAATGTATGGGGACGAACAATCGTCAATACAATTGTTTGTTCCTATACATTTTGCATCTTGTCAGCAGCACATCCCCGTTTACACAGGAACATGTGCTGCTGACAAGCGACCATTTTTTGGGCCGCCTAAAAAATCTGATCAGCCGACAAACGAGAACCAAATCCACCAGGTAAATGTTGTTTCAGTTTCTCGTTGTTTTCAAAACCTCTGCTTCCAGTTTGTGAATGATGACATTCTATGATTACATTGTCCTGCTCATTCAATGTATTTGCATAACGGGAAGAGAGCAGTCAAGATAAGAGCTCAGCCTCAGGTTCAGAATGAGAGTTGTGCTGGTGGTGTTTATATTAAATAGGATTTCCTACAAAGGTGTAAGCTATGATAAAATAATAAGACCATGGCTATAGAAATGAGTATAGTGGGGTCTCTGTGTAGGTCCATTGATAAGATCAGGGGCATGTTTAACTATGAATGACATGATGCCTGGAAAATTAGTTTAGATTATACGGAAGTGGCTTCATTGGGTTATAAAACACAAGCACAGTTGCAGTTCTTATAAGAAGGTATAGACATCCCAGCTCACCTGCTCTTCAGGACCATCCACAATGAATACGATGATGTAGAGCCTACATTGTATATTTTAATAAATTAAACTTAGCTGCAGTACAGGCACATCTGCATGTATGAATGCATAGCTGTGTCTGGTACAACAGCCTTACCTTGCTCCAGCAAGTGCCACCCCAACCTCAGTTTGCTCATTGTTGGGAATTCCAAGAATTGGTGCTACGTCGCTGGTGGTAATACCAGACAATCGCTATCACGTGGGTGAAACACGCATCAACACCGACAGAAAACAAAAATCACAAGTAACTCACCAGTGGATAAGCAAAACTGATTACTGAAGGTAAGTAGAAGATGGAGACGATGTATAAATGAAGTGGATGGCAGATGAATAGCATACAAGCAATTAAAAGATGAATAGACAGTGGACATGAATTAACAGCACTCACTCACCCTATCTGAATACTATCCCACAGCAGGGTAAGACAACAGCTTGGCAGTAGACTAAACTCACAGGAAAGGCAAATATACCAGTGGAACTTTTGATCCCAGGATACACATAAAACCACAATACAAAAAATAGATCTCTCAGAGGACCAACAAGTCCCACAGTACAAACAAACACATAGACAAGTACAAAGTCACGAATCTGGAATGACTTTAGCACATGCCATGAATAGTGTAACCAGCACCTGGGTAATCCATGCCTGAAGAATATATATATGCCCAAAAAAGGTACTCCACCCTAATTAACCAGGTAAAGCTTACTGATGACCAAATCCATCCTAGCATTGCCCAAACACAGAGATTACAGAAATCATTGATAAACATCAGCCCTGAGTTGGACACTCACTGATTACACAAGGAATAAGCCATCGATGGCATAGCATGTTGAAAATCATGTATCAGCTTTCTATTTCTTTCTGTTATTGAACACTTTGTTATTTGGGGGACTATTTATTTATTTCTGTTACTTATATAGCCCCAAAATATTCCGCAGCGCTCTACAGAGTTTCACACTTACTGACCCCATTGGTGCTCACAATCTAAATTTCCTATTGGTATGTTTTTTGGGGACTCTGTTGGTACACCCATCACCCATGGATGATGGGTGGATCATTTCAAACCATGATGGGTTGTCCTGTCGATCTGGCAATATTGTAAAGTGATGATTTTGCTATACCAACCCACCATACCTTCCTTGATTTCTCCCTTCCATCTTATTTTCATCTTTCCTTTCATGTTTCTTTCCTTCATACTCTCGCTCTAACCTTTATCTTCCTCAAAATCCTCTGTACCCTTACTCTCCCTATCTTTCTTCATTCAAATCCTCATTCTTTCTTTTATCTTTCTTTCTTCCTTCCTACCCTCCTGCCTTCATTCTTTCCTTCTTTTGTACCCTACCTCAGTCATTTTTCTGCCTCTATAGTCTTTATCTCTCGTTTATTTTCTTTCTTTCTTTCTTTCTTTCTTTCTTTCTTTCTTTCTTTCTTTCTTTCTTTCTTTCTTTCTTTCTTTCTTTCCTTCCTTTCTTCCTCGTTTCTCATCATAGTTATCAGTTTAAGCTGTCTATCCAGTTCAGCTTATAATTCTGCAATGTTGACCCATGATCTAAAGCCAATTTTCCTCATCTTAGGGAAAAATTTCTTCCCAACTCCAATATCAGAAGAAATCCCTGGATTAATGACCCATCTACAATAATCCAGTAAACATAACTTGTACTATTATTACACTCAAGAAAAGCATCCAGGCCTCTTCTGAACTCTTTCAGTGAACTCACCATAACAACTTCGTCTGGCAGAGTTTCACTTCTCTTAGGGTATGTTCACACGGCCTATTTACGGACGTAATTTGGGCGTTTGTGCCCCGAATTACGTCCGAAAATAGCGCCTCAATAGCGCTGACAAACATCTGCCCATTGAAAGCAATGGGCAGACGTTTGTCTGTTCACACGAGGCGTAATTTACGCGCCGCTGTCAAATGACGGCGCGTAAATAGACGCCCGCGTCAAAGAAGTGACCTGTCACTTCTTTGGCCGTAATTGGAGCCGTTATTCATTGACTCCAATGAATAGCAGCGCCAATTATGTCCGTAATTGACGCGGCATTCAAGCACCTGCACATGCCGCTACGGCTGAAATTACGGGGATGTTTTCAGGCTGAAAGATCCCCGTAATTTCAGCCGTAACGGACGCCCTCGTGTGAACATACCCTTACAGTAAAGAATCCCCTTCTATGTAGAAACCTTCTTACAGACATAGACTATGCCTCCTTGTTATAGATACTGTTTTCGGTATGAATAGATTATGAGAGAGATCTCTGTATTAACTGTTGATGTATTTATTCATAGTTATTATGTCACCCCTCCGTCGTTTTTTTCTAAACTAAATTACCCTAATTTTTATCATCTTTATGGGTACCGTAGTCCACCCATTGCAGTTTTTTTGTTTCTTGCCTTTGAACTCGCTCAAACTCTACAATGTATTTCTTGTGCACTGGCACCCAAAACTGTACACATTATTTTATGTGTGGTCTTTCTGCATCTATGCCCTTTTTAATGCATTGTCTTATTTGGCTTCGCAGCAGCTGCCTGACACTAGTTTCTACAGTTAAGTTTACTGTGGACTAAAATTCCTAAATCCTTTTCCATGTCAGTTTTGCCAAAGTATTTGCCAATTTAGTATGTAATTGTAACATGTATTTTTCCTTCCCAATTATATAACCTTACATTTATCAGTGTTAAACCTCATTGCTACTCCAAAAACATTTGTAACAAAATACTGTCCTCCTTTGTGTTATTTACTTTACACAATTTAGTCATATTTGGGAAAAAAAAATTAAATTTTACTGTGCAATCCCTCTACAAGGTCATGACCACCCTTTCTATCACTGAGCCAGTTACTTAAAGAGTCTCTGTCACCATATTATAAGTGGCCTATATTGTACATGATGTGATCGGCGCTGTAATGTAGATTACAGCAGTGTTTTTTATTTAGAAAAATGATCATTTTTGACGGAGTTATGACCTAGTTTAGCATTATGCTAATGAGTTTCTCAATGGACAACTGGGCGTGTTTTACTATATGACCAAGTGGGCGTTGTACAGAGGATATATGATGCTGACCAATCAGCGTCATACACTTCTCTCCATTCATTTACGCTGCAGATAGCGATATAGCTATATCGCTATTTGCAGTCACATAAACATACTATAACGCTACACATGTGTCATGACAATGAATATACATTAGCTCCAGCCAGGACGTGACATGTATTCATTCCCCTGACCACTTCTGTAGCGTCTCTGTGATTTACAGCACAGCAGGCGTAGTCTCGCGAGATTACGCTGTAAACTGTCATTCACAGCGAGATCTCGCTGTGCTGTAAATCACACAGACGCTACAGAAGTGGTCAGGAGAATGAATAGACGTCACGTCCTGGCTGGAGCTAATGTATATTCATTGTCATGACACATGAGTAGCGTTATAGTGTGTTTATGTGACTGCAAATAGCAATATAGCTATATCGCTATCTGCAGTGTAAATTAATGGGGAGAAGTGTATGACACTCACTCCAGTCTATCGCTTACCTCCTCATTCTTTCTTCTCTTCTTCTCTCTGTTATTGTCTTTCCTACATTTCTTCCGTCTCAAACCCTTCCTTCTCTTTAATCTTCCTTTGTAACCCACCATGTTTTTTTTCCTTCCTTTCTTCTTTTCTTCCAGGTAGAGTTTTTGTAGCTAGTTTTTATGAGAACGGCAGACACCTTAATTGAAGCATATGCTATTCTTACCAGGGCATTTTATAAATAATATTCATGTGATATTTGCTTCCAGAAACATTCAATCTTATGCATACATTCTATCATACAAGATGGCTGCTGTGAGATCATTTATTCATTTTGTTTAGTACCATGAACTGAGCAATGTGAACAGAATTTCTATTTTAAGACGCTTGCTCTTTTCGTTTAGTGCTTGTGATTTGAAGACACCGTATTTGTGATACGTCAGAGGACTTTATTACCACTGGCATGTCTCAGTTGAAACAGCAAGCTTGTTGCAACTTCATCTGTAGGTTTATTTAAATCGGAAATGTTCCTAAAACAAGAGAACTCTTAAAATGCAGAAGGTGACATCAAGTGCAAATGCTTTCAATCCAAATGTTTGGATGTGACAGCTCTGAACAGAAAAGAGTCTTGATCTGATTTTTTGTGACCTTGAAAGGTCCCCATGGAGAGCACATCCCTTCTTTCTAACCCCATTAAGTCACATATCCCTCTGAAAGTATGGCTTGGGTTGGACAGCTCTTGAAAAACGCCACTTAGGTGAACACTGGAGTACAAGTGACCTTGAAGAGTCCTGAATCACAAAGCAAAGCATTAATGACACAAGTGCTCAGAAGTTGAAAAACTCAAAATGTCACAAAAAGACCCCGTGACCTATTAGTTATATGAGCATCTTTCAGATCTGATCTGTGCTTGCCCTGTTGAAATCTATTCTAACCTCTATTACTTAGAGATTTGATCTGTGATTGTTATTTTTTTTTCTTTTCTATTATTGCCAAATCTCTCAGAAATGATTTCTATATCTATTGACATAGAATTAGGTCATATAGACCATCTGCTGTAGGGTTTCTTTGTTTGTAAAATAAAAAAAAGTTTTGAAAAATCAAATATAAATCACAAACCATCACCTCCTATACCCATTATTGTTATTTATTTGGTTATTATCAGTGGGGCTTCAGATATTTGCTTCGAACCTATAGCAGTTTGGGCCTCTAACCCAGTTTCAATTACCACCTTGACATTGGGTAAAGTGACTAGGAAAATAGGATTTCTGTATATTGTAATATGACATACAGTGGCACGCATAGATAAAAGGGGGCCTCCTAGCAAAGATCAAAATGTTTCCCCCCACCCAGGAAAGAAATATCTTGGTGCTTTCCATTACCCTTAAGCAATTTCCCTTCCCGCTTGTTTGAAAACAGTGTGGTTACTCTGGAGAGAGAAATTTTTCATAAGTTCTCACCACACAGTTAAAAGCCTCCAAGAGCCCCATAGTAGCTGCTTGAGCTGCCTCTATTACTCTAACAACCTTGATCATGAAGGTATTTACCACAAAGAATATCTCTATAATACAGTGCCACATGGAGGCACCATATGGCAGCACATACAGATGTGTCCACCTTTACCTTTCTGCAAATTTAGTTAAGGACAATTTCATGATACAAATTCAATACATCATCGCGACATGCTAGCAAAACCCTTGAATTTACATCATGAAATAATGTGGTTTTTTTTCAGAGCTGGTCATCTTGTCATACTCATCTTGAGATGTGTCGAGCCAAGAGGAAATTTAAAGAAGCACAACAGCAATTTTTTTTACTTTTTCTGAACATACAATGCTTACTTACAAGCAATATTCAATCAATTTAATTTGTTTCTTCCCAGCTCAGTTGCATCTATCTTTTTTAAACCCTTTCATTATTGGCAGCTGCGTCATGTGATCTCAGTCTGACCACCATAATAGACCATGCTCTCATGTGTAGACAGGAGGTTAGTTCACTCTGTTTTTCTTACTTCCTGTGATCTACAGGATTACATATTTACCTATGAAATCCCTCCTGGGAGCTCTGAGACACCTGCTCTCCCCACTTAGCTCCACCCTCCCTATTCCTCTTTATGTCTACCATGCATTTAGTGCTGCTGAAGAGATAATTTCTGCCTTATCTAAAGGAACAGGAGTGCGTCTATACCATCTGTGAGTACTGTATGCAGAGTCCAGTGTATTCCTATGAGATGCTGATCCAAACTGCCTCCTGTGTAAAAACTGACAGAGATAAATTTATCACTAGCAGGAGGCAGGGAAGACCGGCTGAAGCTGCATCACATAAGAATACACTGAGACTCTGCAGTTAGGAGACACAAGTTCTATGTCACTGATCTACTACTTGCTGCACTCAGATAGGACTCAGAGAACAGCAAGTGCAGTTTGATGAGACTCTGCTCACAATGCAAAGCCAGAGGCATCATGGGAAATTTATTAAGGGAACCATATCAGAGTGGAAGAAGGAACCAAGATGGCAGACATCTCATAAATGGCCCATCTACTAAACCGATATAAACAAGGCATACATAAGAGCCTCTACATATGCCTTGATAATAGACAAAAAATTTGGAAGGATTCCTCCAGCTCACCTTATCGCATGTGTAGATTTGCGCACGGGTCCTCGTGTCGGCACACGTATGGAATACAAAGAAAAACAAAGAGATGGATCCAGCGCTGTGTCCTTGAAGTTTGTTTTAAAATCGGAAACTATTTCCAAGTTTTAATGAAAAAATAAGTATAAAAACAGGTAGTGTTACAAATAGATATTCTCAAATAGGTAGTAGGATTTATGGCAGTGTGAGCGGTGCCTACGCGTTTCTGACGCATGCAGCGTCCTTAGTCATGGCAGAAGCCATGACTAAGGACGCTGCATGCATCAGAAACGCGTAGGCACCGCTCACACTGCCATAAATCCTACTACCTATTTGAGAATATCTATTTGTAACACTACCTGTTTTTATACTTATTTTTTCATTAAAACTTGGAAATAGTTTCCGATTTTAAAACAAACTTCAAGGACACAGCGCTGGATCCATCTCTTTGTTTTTCTTTGCCTTGATAATAGCTTATGCTGCACTATATAGGCAGACCAAAAAAAAGCTGGAATGCTGTTCTTTAATCAAGAACACATCTGTAGTTTGCCTATGACTCCGTGTAATTCTATACAGGTTCTGCCATGTGTATGAGACCAAAATCTATGGCACTAAAGGGGTTTAGTATTAGACTATTCGTGACGAAAAGATTGGAATAAGGTTCCAATGGTTGTTAAGGCACTTGCAGAGACTGTGGTGTGGTATGATGGCTCAAGTATTGCCAAGGGATTCCTTGGTACCTTTAGACTGTCACTGTTATTTATGTATTACAAAATAAATATTACAAGACCTCCTATCAGTCATTGGATATTTTTACAAAATATTTACTATATAGTTCATGTATTTCGTGTTTGATGCTCACACCCACAGTAACTGTTATTGCTACTCTTTGTTTTTTTTTGTTTTTTTACTGTTGTACTTGTCAGCTTGATTGGGGACAAATGAATGATAATAAAAAAACAGCTTGTTCCCTTTCTAGCAAAGGTGACACTGTGCATAATGCTACAAAAGGCTTCCTTGGACGTAGTTTAAAGTTAATTGGCAGCATCTGCTCTTTGCAACAATTGAAGAGGGAGTTTTCCCTTGACATTTGGATAGGAAGGCTAAGGATTTTCATAGTCATGTTAACCCCCAAAGTGCTGCTGTAAGTCATTAGATCTGTTTAGTTATTGTGACTCAATACACATGAAAAGTACGACGATAATGTATATGCAATAATCTGAATCAATTTTCAGCATATGTTCGATATCTTTAGTTGTAATTTAAAAGGAATGTGTCATTAGAAGATTACCTAGAATTGAAATCAAATGCTTAGGTTAAATAAAAAATTTAGGAATTATTGGAGATATTTTTTTTCATATCATATATCTATATTTAAAAATAAAAACTACTGAAATCTTGCAGTTTTTACTCTGGCCACTGAGCCTCACAATAGACTGACCCTTCCTGTTCTGTAGAGATCACTTCTCATCAGTCATCTCATTATCATTTCTTGTAAGAGCCTGTGTACTATCATCAGTGTTCTTTCTAAGCTGTGCAGTCTGGAAAGGAAAGAGTTTAAGGGCTTGTCCACACTTAACAAAATTGCTGTAGAAAATTTCTGGAGCAATTTCGTTGAAAGAAGCAGACTTTCCGCTGCGGCATAAACGCACCATTTCCTGCGTTTTTGACTGCAGAAAATGGTGCGTATTTTGCTGTGTTTTTCACAATGCTCGGGGATGGTGACATCTCCTGTAAAAAACGCAGCAATTCAGTCCACTTTCCGCAGCAGGAATTGACATGCTGCAGTACGAAAAATATGCACCTCAGGTCAATTTTGGTTTGGAATTTTTACGCAGCGCATGGATGAGATTTGTTGAATCTCATCCACTTTGCTGCTACTGTATGCTGCTGCGTATTTTCAGTCCGCAATTCCATTACGTTTGGACGAGCCTTTAGGGATAGACTTTCCAAAAAAAAGCCAATCAGAAACCAAGTGGCTCAGCGCTCACCCGAGCACTTCTGCTTCGTTTTAACGATCGGTGAAGGTCTCAGTGCTCAGACCCCCACCGATCAAAACTTCTGACATGATACTAGGATATGTCAGAAGTTTTCTGAAAGTTTAGTTACCCTTTATAGCAACACTTTAATCAGGTTAAATAGTCCAATAGTAAGCTGTACATGTCTGTACGGTTTAAATTTTTAACCCAGCCCTAAGGCGACAATCAATATGGCCACACCTCTTGTTGTCCCTCTTTTAAAAAATGTCTGCCTCAACAAAACAGAAAAATGCCAATAAAACATAATTACAATAATTTAGCTGCTGTTTGAATTAATCTACTAATAAAAGGCTATTTTGACATTTTGAGTGGAAATCCGCTTCAACGGCTCAATAATATTAAATATAGCAAAATCTGAAGATCACTTTGTGTGTTTAAAAAAAAAAAGTCAAGCGGTTTAAAAATCCTATTCAGTTATTTCTTATATTTTTCTGATATAGTTAGCTGACAATTAATAAGGTCACAATTACAATTGTCGCAGGAGTTTTCAATAAACGTTTCCAATTTACTGACGTTTTGCGTGATACATAACTCACTACTGTATCCGTGCACTGTCGGTAGATTTACCATTCATGACTTTCGGTTGGCAACTCCAGTGGGAGCTGTAACGATGATCATATTGGTTGTGACTTAGTTCTGTCAGAAGCAAATATGACAAAGACAATTTCTACCATTTTACCAACTTGACAGAAGAGGACAAATGAAGGACTTATATATTGAAAGTTGTTTTTTCTTTGGATTTTTTTTTTGGGGGGGGGGGGGGACAGGGGGTTGATGTTAAAATGTTTGGTGTAATAGACAGAAAACATAAATGGAGGTCCTTAATTTGAACCTGTCACCTGTTTTTTTGTGATGGCCTTATGTAGTGATGTTATACTGATAGGTATTCATGGTGTATTGATTGTCTGTAACCTGAGTTCAGACTTATGGTGGCCACCCACTCGTTCAGCCGACAGCTATTCCTCCCGACCATTCCATTACACATGCATTCACATTATGGAGATTGGAATAAGCCACCGCCAGACACTTCTGGCGGTGGCTTATATCCTATGAGAAGAAAGGATTGGGCATATTGAAACCCAACATGCCCAATCCTTTTTTCCTCAATATCTGCCATCAGGGAAGAGTTGGCACGCCCCCATACACATTAGATGGTCGTCCAGTCCCGTCGAAATTGCCGAGTTCGGCTGACATTCATCTAATAAAGATGTGCCATGAACAAGAGATCAGCAGCACGACCAAATATGTTTCTCCAGAGGGGAACAAGGTAGATAATCCCAGCCGGGATAGTGCAAGCAGCGCAAATGTCCCAGGTCCAACGGGACAACTTGTACACAATAGAAAGAGAAAGGACTGCAGCACTCAGGCCTCCTGCTCTACCATAGGTTTCAACTGTGTCTGCGTCCCGAGGATGCAGATACAATGAACCTGGGAAATGTGCAAGATGATGTCGGTTATCTGCGCTGAATTTCGGTTTCCTTTTTTTCAAAATTAATTGCCTAGCCCTACTTAAAGGAGTTGCCTACTTTCAACAATCATGTTATGGTAGAAGGGTCCGCTTATAAGATACAAATAATAACAGGGTGTTCTGCTGCTGGAACCACCCAGCAATCAACTGTAATTTGTTAGTAAACCTGGTAGCAAGTGCTCAATTTTGGTGCAGCACCACCTGTATGGTGAAATGAAGCATTACATAGATTTTATTGAAATCAATGGGCTAGCCATATAATATACATACATGTTGGATCCTCTGGAGCAAGAGAATCTCTTAATTTTGTCTAGATGGGGTTCCTGACTGTAGAGGAATAGCTAGGGGAAGTGGCTAGTAGGGGGTGCCTTCTGGGCGCCAGGGGGTGATGTCAACAAGCTTCTCTGCCTCTGCCAAGTTATTTAGATACAAGGCAGTGAGGGAGCCTATCTATGACTATGCTGAACAGGGCATTATGTTTATCCTGCCAGGAGGATAGAAAGTTATAGTTTGACTACCAATACATTGAACTTAAAAAGTAAAATAAGTAGATACAGAATTTCCTAGAATCTGATCTCTGACTCCATACAACAAATGAGAAAATGGGATCTTAACATGACATCATATTTGTCCTTTTTAAAGCGAGCTCACATTATAGTATATTCAACAGTAATACAACAAAAAATGAATCCTACTAAGTGCAAGAATGACCAAGCTTACAAACTCTGATTCATGTATGCATCATTTCTGCAAGAAATACAGTTACAAAAATCCATTAACCGCATCTTCAGCGTGTCCCGCCAGCCTAACATTAAATATTCCCTCTCCGGTTTTATTCAGCCTGCTTTTTTTTATCACAGGCTGCCCTGTGTTCCTTCCCCATCCATAAGATTTAGTATTTCTCTTTTAAAATCATTGATCAATGTCCAAAGCCACTTAAAGCCTGTGGAAAAATCAATAAATGTTTCTGATTGGGCCGCACGTTGACTTTAAAGAGCAGCTGCATAAAAAAAGCGGAAAAAAATTGGGAATGGTCACATTGGATGACTTAATTTGCGGTTGCTATGCACTTATCACACAAACTCAAATTAGCAACTTAAAAACCTGAGCACATTCAGCACAGGAGGCTTAAATCTTTCTTTCCTGAATGGAAGCACTAAGATATATACATTTATTAGCCTCATATTACTGTTTCGTTTTCAGCTGTGTCTTGGGAATAGTTTTTCAGTCAAGGTCATAGACTCATCTCAACCGAGGGCCACCAAATCTAGTAAGGAGCGTATGTGAAGCGGGGTAACTTTGAGGGTATGTTCCCACGCTTAGCAAAAAACATCTGAAAATACAGAGCTGTTTTCAAGGGAAAACCGCTCCTGATTTTCAGACGTTTTTTAATTGACTAGCATTTTTCGATGCTTTTTTTACGGCCGTTTATGGAGCTGTTATTCTATAGAGTCAATGAAAAACGGCAAACGGCTCCAAAAACGGCTCATGAAGTGACATGTACTTCTTTTTTGCGGGCGTTTTTAACGCGCCCGTTTTTCAAAACGCCCGTGTTTAAAAAACGCTCTGTCGGAACAGAACGTCATTTTTCCCATTGAAATCAATGGGCAGATGTTTGGAGGCGTTCTGCTACCGATTTTTCAGCCGTTTTTCGGCCGTTTACTTTCCGAAAAATGGCCGAAAATAAGCCGTGTGAACATACCCTAAGGGTAAGTTCACACGTAGTGTAAATACTGCAGATTTTCCATAACGGATTTTGTTGCAGAAAATTCCGCAGCATAATACAGTAGCAACAAAGTGGATGAGATTTGAACAAAAGTCATCCACACGCTGCGTAAATGATAAGTGGATAAAACGCTCTGAAATTGGCCCGCGGTGCGGTTTTTAATTCCGCAGCATGATAATTGTATTTGCGCAATCTCTGCTTTTGTGTTGCGGGTTTTCCCAATTGAATTCAATGGGAGGTAAAATTCAACAAAATAAAACAACAACTTATACTTATCCAGAATTCTGTGTTTCTTGATCCAGGCCGGCCTCCTAGGATGCCGTTTCATCCCATGTGACTGCTGCAGCCAAGCACAGGCTGCAGCGGTCACATGGGCTGAAACGTCATCCCAGGAGGCTGGGCTGCAGAGGGACATGTCACCATGGCTACATAAGTATGAAACTTTTTTTTTTTTATGCGCAGTTTTCCGCAGCGGACATTCCAGCCAAAAAACTGCAACAAAATTTGGTGCGGTTTTTCGTCCAGAATTCGCTGCGGCGCCCAGGGCGGATATGCTGTGTGCTGTGGGAACATAGGCTTAGGCCGAGAGGCATACTGATGATGTCATATATATAATTGTGAAAGGATTAAGGGTATGTTCACACGAGGGCGTCCGTTACGGCTGAAATTACGGGGATGTTTCAGCCTGAAAACATCCCCGTAATTTCAGCCGTAATGGCATGTGCAGGCGCTTGAACGCCACGTCCATTACGGCCGTAATTAGCGCTGCTATTCATTGGAGTCAATGAATAACGGCTCCAATTACGGCCAAAGAAGTGACAGGTCACTTCTTTGACGCGGGCGTCTATTTACGCGCCGTCATTTGACAGCGGCGCGTAAATTTACGCCTCGTGTGAACAGACAAACGTCTGCCCATTGCTTTCAATGGGCAGATGTTTGTCAGCGCTATTGAGGCGCTATTTTCAGACGTAATTCGGGGCAAAAACGCCTGAATTACGTCCGTAAATAGGCCGTGTGAACATACCCTTAAGGTATGACATCATTTCATGTTGTAAAGTTTAACTCTTCATACTGCAGAGCTAAGCTCAAAGCCATTAGAAGGACTTTTCTCGAGGAACCTCTGACCACCAAATGGTTACATCAACACTTTGATTATCAGAAGATCCATCTACTCCAGCAAGAAATAAGTGTGGAATAAGGCAGTCAATATCTAATTTCTGAAGACCACAGAGATTTGACAGGCATTCTGATCAGCTCTATCTTCTTTTCGTGTTACCGTGGCAAATAATTAGAAATTGTTCATGATAAATCCTGTGTCTTCTCACTCCAGCAGCCAGTTGTTATGGAAATCAGATGCAATCAATGCCAAGGGACACTGTTGATATTTAGCATTAATTGCCATCGTTATGTTGAACAGAACATTTGGAATTTGCATAACTCTCTGCTTCGCAGCGTTTCTGAGATAGCGAGACTCCTCGGGACTCAATGGGGGTCGCCTGGTGATGACTGCTCTAAATGTTGTAGCTAGTGGCTGCAAAACGAGGCCAAAGGCTGGTGATTGAGAGGTAGGTATTACAGGCTCCAACCGCACTATGGGCACCAAATTGTAAAACAAGCGTTTTTAATAAACAAAAATGTGATAATTACATAGAACCTTTTATTACCCAAAGGATCTAAAGAGAAATACAAAACACAGAGGTGTTAATAGTGTGCTATGTCTTCAGAAACTTTCATACATTTAATGTCAGTCTATCATTTATTTTTTAATATGTCTGCGGTTACAACCCAACAGTGGATACCGAATAATAAATACGGACAAATGGCATATACACAGTTAATGCTGAGATCGTGGTGGGTAGATACGTCTGGCGTACTTCCCAATGTGTATGCCAGCATGCCCACAGACTTCAGTAGTCAAGCGTTAATGCATGCAGTCTGGGCCATACATTCGGCAGCACACTTCAAACACCCACATGGACAGTATGACCCAAACATGATGTAAACCGAGACTCTTTGTTCCCAAAAGACTTATGTACAAATCAGTGGGATTGATTTCCAATATGGCTACAAATATTATTGACCAACAGAATTGATTGCACCAATTGATTGAAGAGATTATTCATACAAGCAAGTACATAATTATATAGAAGTAGATTTATGAGCATGTTCCACATGTATTTGTCAAGTACCTATAGAGTCATGATGTTATTTAATATTGCATTTGCAGTGTGTGTTCAGCATTTGCAGCTAGAAAGCTCTCGGCGCATGGCAGAAACGTATCCATATAGTACGTCTGAGTTACGCACTGGCACACCTTTTTTTAAACGGTATTGAATAGCGTAGTCGACTGCGTTGTTCAATACAGAGGCAGCCCTTAAAAAAAACATATAATGAGAGTGAACAGGCGACATATGCAATACAGTTGCATATATGAGCAGTATATTCAACGTATACAGTACCTCTGCTGTACGCTGCAAACGCAATGTGAACTGAGCCGAAATGGTATCGTTGGAACAAAAGTCATTCAAGGGGTTGTATGCCTTAGGTTACCCCTTTATACACAGTCGAGTCACATTATTATGACCACCAGCTAATATCCAGAGTAACAGCCGTGTGCAGCACTGACAGCAGCTAGACGGACTGTGGGTGACTCAATAAGGTGCTGGTCGGTGGTTTCAGGAGCCATGCTGACCTCACTGCATCCCACATTTACTGGAGGGTGTATGGGGGAGGATCCATGGAGCGAACAAGATGATCGAGGTGGTCCCACAGATGCTCAATTGGGTTCAAGTCTGGTGAATTAGGGGGCCAGGGAAGTACTTGGAAGTCTTGGTCGAGCTCTTCCAACCACTGTCGGACATTTCTAGCCGTGTGACATGTCGCATTGTCTTACTGGAAGATTCCATCTGCCCCAGGGAATACAAACATCATGTATGGGGTGACGTGATCTGCAACAATGGATTCATACCCAAATCGGTTCAGAGCCTTCCACATGGATGAGCGGGCCCAGATAATGCCATGAAAAAAATTCCCCAGACCATAACGCTGCCGCCACCGGCTTGTCTTCTTCCAGCAATGGTTGCTGGGTGTTTGTTCTCTGATGTTTCTCGCCTGACACGTCAACGTCCATTCGTTCAATGAAGCAGAAAACGTGACTCATCGGAGAAGACAACCCTTTGCCCATCATCGGTAGTCCAACTCTGATACTGTCGTGCAAATTGAAGCCTTTATTTCTGTTGCACCTTTGTAAGCATAGGAGCAGTGATCATCCGTCTGGTTCGGAGCCCCATATGCAGTAGGGTTCCTTGAACTGTTGTTTTAGACACACATCTGGTAGCCCCCTGGTTGATTTTCATGGTGAGCTGCTTCCACTGTAGCGTGTCGTTCGGCCCTCGAGCACCTCCATAGCCGACATTCGCCTCTCACATCAATGGCACGTGGTGCTCCGCAGTTTCCACGTCGGTGGTGCCATTTGTCCACTCACGATACACTGTCACCACAGCAGCACGCGAACAGTTCACAAACTGCGCTGTTTGTGAAACACTGGCATCCTTGGCCTGAAAGCCAATAATCATCCGTTTTTGCAACTTTGATAAATCGCCCCTTTAAACCATGACAACAATGAGAGATATGTGTTCAGACAGCCTATCGCACACCTTATATACCCACCAATCCAGCTCACGACACATCACTTCCTTCATGAGCCACGCGCTGCCGATATCGAAAGTAGGAGGTGGTCATAATAATGTGACTCGACTGTGTGTCCTGTTAGGCCATATAAATGTAATAGACGGAGTTCCTCCGCTCAACAGGGGTTCACTACTCTGTCTTTGGCACTCAGGGAGATTGTATAGTCCCCAGTGTAATGTCTAATGGGTGAGAACATAACTATAGTCAATACAAGATTTATACATATAGCTGTACATAATTTTGAATGCAAATATCTATGACCTATATATGAGCATAAAAAAACTCAGGCACGCACATGCGCTTATTGGTTGCATAAGAACGTGAACCCTCCTTTTATTCCTTTAGGTTGATGACAATGTTTTAATCTACAACTAAAGTCGTTTTTATGGATTGTTGGTCAATTTGGAAACATCAAGGTGAAAAAGAAAAATATATGTACCTACATGTTAAAACTCTTCTGTAGCCGCATTTTAATCTTTATGCATCTATAAATTCTTTCTGAGCCCAAGCAAGAATCCTTATTCTAACTTTATCATTCATCTCTAATTCTAGTCATCATTTCTGGGTCATACACACTTTTTATACTTACAACGCTTTTCTTAGCAGCCGGCATCACCTATGGTTTCCTACAGATTGGAGGGAGCTGTATGCAGAGTTGCTGGACGACTTGCAGCCTATAGGACTATAGAATGCTTCTTGTATAAGGTCACTGGAAAACAATGACCTCTAGTGGTTGATGAAGGTTTTGATGCAGGTGTAACCTTTTTTCCTATGTGTTAGAAAGAATAAAGGAAATGGTGAGTTTCAGAAATGTAGTATAATTAGTAGTAGAAATATATAGCATTGGATGAAGTACTGTAGTTAGACAACTGGGGCTAATTGGGGGTGGAACGTTGGAAGGGTAAGAGTAGTTAAAAATGATAAACTCAAAACAATAACTCAAAAACGCAAAGGGGGAATTTATTAAACAATTTTTTCTGGTTTGAAAAAGGTGCAAATTTTGGTGCACGTCATATTTGCGCTATAATTTGAGACTTTTCACTCCTCTTGTTACTTTTCAAAGGGGTGATAAAAGTTGATTTGGGGGATGTGTAGGGGCAAATTATCATCGGTTTGACAGATTTACTCTAAATTGTCAGGAATTATACTGCAAATCTACGTCTGTGCATAGCAGGCGTAGATTTCAATTCCTATATTTAGAACAGTCAAAGATGCGCTAAATTTATTAAGAGGCTTAATAAATTTGCCGCATTTTATTCCAATGCTCTTTTGCTTAAGACTGGATTATGCAAGACCAATCTTAATACATCTGCCCCAAAGTGCATGCTTCCAAGTGCCAGAAACTTTACAAATAAACTGACGATAGATGTAAAGATCTGGCCACAATCTGACAAACTGAACTTTCTTTGTGAAGGAGCCAAACAGGACAACTCTTTAACAAGGGAATTCTTATTACATAGCCAGTCAATAACGTAGGTGTAATTAGTAGAATTGTTCGATTTTATTAGAAGCCAAACAAGAAGTGACCAAACTTTTGTTCACTGGTGGTAAATCCAACTTGACTGATATTCCCAATTATTTAGAACATAATTTCAAAAACATGTAAGAAAAATTCAATTTTTGTAAGAAACCTTGGCACAGGAACTGTTGGGCCACATCAGATACCAGTTCTCAGTTGCAACTGCGACCTCTGAACCTTATATACTTACACCACTGAAAAGGCACATTTAAGGTATAGAAAGAGCCCCCTTTAGAAATTCCCAACCCCATCCCCGTGTTTCCTTCCTCGTTACACACTCATTCATGTCATTGCACAGTTGTGCTACAAAACCTGAATAATGTGCACAATTATGCACAGAAATAAGAAACACACCAAAGTCCCAGTGCAGGGATAGTAAACACAGTGATGTCACAGTTCAGTGAAAAAAAAACACAGTGATGTCACTGTACAGAGATAATAAACACAGTGATGTCACATTGCAGGAAAAATAAACAGTGATGTGACAGTACTGAGATAATAAACACAATGATGTCACAGTACAGGGAAAAAAACACAGTGATGTCACTGTACAGGGAAAATAAACACAGTGATGTCATTGTACAGGGAAAATAAACACAGTGATGTCACTGTACAGGGATAATAAATGGCCCATGTCACAGTACAGGGAAAATAAGGACAGTGATGTCACAGTACAGGGAT
Source organism: Rhinoderma darwinii (assembly GCF_050947455.1). Taxonomy (NCBI): domain Eukaryota; kingdom Metazoa; phylum Chordata; class Amphibia; order Anura; family Rhinodermatidae; genus Rhinoderma; species Rhinoderma darwinii. The sequence goes on along the minus strand of NC_134693.1, from coordinate 24,059,990 downwards.
ATTAAATGGCACAGAGATAATAAACACAGGGATATCACAGTACAGAGATAATAAACACAGTGCTGTCATTATAAAGGGATAATAAACACAGTGATGTCACAGGGCAGGAATAATAAATATAGTGACGTCACAGTAAAGGGAGAACAGACAATGATGTCACAGTAAAGGGAAAATAAACACATTCTACAGTACAGAGATTATAAACACAGTGATGTCACTACAGGTATACAAAACAGAGTGATGTCCCAGTCCAGGAATAACATACATAGTGATGTCACAGTATATAGATAATAAACAGCGGGGAGCATTGCAAAGTCACAATACAGGAGAAGTAAACATATTAATAAAACAGCTAAAGGCTAAGGACCACAGTCATGTCACTACACAGGGATAATAAACTGCATCATTCTACATGATCTTAGACACAGTGTTGCCACAGTATGGGACTGATGTGCACCGTGATGTCATAGAGCAGGGAGAATACAAAACATTTCAATTTAAGGCTAATTCTCACAGTGATGTTGCAGCTGATTCCTAAAGAACACAATGCTGTCAAAGCACATGGATATGAAACGCAGAATTATAATACATGGATAAAATACACAGTGATATCACAGTACAGAGGTAATAAACACTGTGATGTCACAGTGCATAGAATGAAGAGTGGTATGGGAGTTTAGCCATTGTGCTGCCCCAGGCCAAGACCCAACCTCCGCACCCCCTATAGTTACACCTCTGGCCATCAACATGCCCGTGGATATGTCATAGGTGCACATACCCTTTAAGATAATGTGCTTTTACTTACAGTCCTATATAAAAACACACATTACATAACAAATCAGTGGCGGATTATCATTAGGGCGTTTCGGGCGGTCGCCCGGGGCCCAAGACTGCCAGGGGGCCCAAGGAGCCTATGACCGCCCGAACCCCCTCATGCCCAGTGGCGTCGCTAGCACCGGAGGGAGCCCCGGTGCCAGGACCGCACCTGTCAGGCGAGGGGAGCTTTGCTTCTACTTAGCAGCCGTGGTCTGTGCTGCTTTAGAAGCTCCCCCTCCAGCCCCCCTTCCCTGCTCTAAACATCTCTGCTGCTAGCTGTCGGGACATGGGGGAGGGGAGACTGTCGGCGGGCTCTGTGCTGTGAGCAGGAGAAGAGCTGCAGTGAAGACATAAAAGGTAAGTGCATGTGTGTTTAATATCCATATTCATGTGTGTTTAATGTCCATATTCATGTATGTTTAATGTCCATATTCATGTATGTTTAATGTCCATATTCATGTATGTTTAATGTCCATATTCATGTGTTTACAAGGTGTACTTTGTGTATAATGTGCATACTCGTGTATAATGTGCCTACTTAGTGTATAATGTGCATACTCGTGTGTACTTTGTGTACTATGCATACTTTGTGTATAATGTGCCTACTTTGTGTACTTTGTGTACTGTGCGTACTTTGTGCATAATGTGCGTACTTTGTACTGTGCGTACTTTGTGCATAATGTGCGTACTTTGTGCGTACTTTGTGCATAATGTGCGTACTTTGTGCGTACTTTGTGCATAATGTGCGTACTTTGTGCATAATGTGCGTACTTTGTGCATAATGTGGTACTTTGTGTACTGTGCATACTTTGTGCATAATGTGCCTACTTTGTGCATAATGTGCGTACTTTGTGCATAATGTGGTACTTTGTGTACTGTGCATACTTTGTGCATAATGTGCCTACTTTGTGCATAATGTGTGTACTTTGTGCATAATGTGCGTACTTTGTGCATAATGTGCCTACTTTGTGCATAATGTGCGTACTTTGTGCATAATGTGGTACTTTGTGTACTGTGCATACTTTGTGCATAATGTGCGTACTTTGTGCATAATGTGCGTACTTTGTGCATAATGTGCCTACTTTGTGCATAATGTGCGTACTTTGTGTACTTTGTGCATAATGTGCGTACTTTGTGCATAATGTGCATACTTTGTGTACTTTGTGCATAATGTGCGTACTTTGTGCATAATGTCCTTACTTTGTGCATAATGTGCGTACTTTGTGCATAATATGGTACTTTGTGTACTGTGCGTACTTTGTGCATAATGTGCCTACTTTGTGTACTTTGTGCATAATGTGGTACTTTGTGTACTTTGTGCATAATGTGCGTACTTTGTGCATAATGTGCCTACTTTGTGTACTTTGTGCATAATGTGCGTACTTTGTGCATAATGTGCATAATGTGCGTACTTTGTGCATAATGTGCGTACTTTGTGCATAATGTGCGTACTTTGTGCATAATGTGCGTACTTTGTGCATAATGTGCGTACTTTGTGTACTTTGTGCATAATGTGCGTACTTTGTGCATAATTTGCGTACTTTGTGCATAATGTGGTACTTTGTGTACTGTGCGTACTTTGTGCATAATGTGCCTACTTTGTGTACTTTGTGCATAATGTGGTACTTTGTGTACTGTGCGTACTTTGTGCATAATGTGCATAATGTGCGTACTTTGTGCATAATGTGCCTACTTTGTGTACTGTGTGTACTTTGTGCATAATGTGCATACTTTGTGCATAATGTGCGTACTTTGTGCATAATGTGCGTACTGTGTGTACTTTGTGCATAATGTGCCTACTTTGTGTACTTTGTGCATAATGTGGTACTTTGTGTACTGTGCGTACTTTGTGCATAATGTGCATAATGTGCGTACTTTGTGCATAATGTGCCTACTTTGTGTACTGTGTGTACTTTGTGCATAATGTGCGTACTTTGTGCATAATGTGCGTACTTTGTGCATAATGTGCGTACTGTGTGTACTTTGTGCATAATGTGCCTACTTTGTGTACTAGTGTTTAGGTAGTGTTAGCAATAGTTACGGCGCGGCAGGGTGGTGGTGGAGAAGGGGGGCCCAAGTTTGGGTAACAGCCCAGGGCCCATGGTCTTCTTAATCCGCCACTGTAACAAATCATGGTATCACATTCACGCTTTCGTGTGTGAGTGAGTCAGTGTCATCACAGTATGAGCCTGTCTACATTGAAGCTACTTGGTAGATGCTGCTGTTGGTTATTACCTCTTATCTGCAAATTTCTGACATGCGGCTTTCCAGAAAATCCAATATTGCAGCATTTATTATATTCCTCCTGACTGCATGAGAAATAGACAGCAGATGTTTCTGCGTCTCCCGTCAGTGAACCGCTAAAATGGTCAGTGGATTATTTTTATTAGTTTGTATATTAACCTCTCTTTGGAAACTGCGGGATTACACTAAGCGTAGATTTTAGCAAAGTAAAAACAGCAACACTTTCTTCCCACAATGCACTGCTGCTCCCTTTTGGTCTGTTTGGGGCTGATCTTGGCAGTGTCAGTAATTACTATTCTGATGGCTTGCCCCTGGAAAGCTCTCACTTGTACCTGTGGGGACAGAGAATCCATTTTCCAGGCGCCGGGGAGTCGGAGGCAGAGGCTGACGCCAGTGAAGGGAAGGGGAAGATGATTAATATGTCTTATAGATTCACTGCCTCTTCACTTGTCCTGGCCCTGCCAGTAATTCTTATCCCCTGTGGATCCACCTTGATCACACATAATGGAGGCAGATTGAAAGTTTGAAGACACAGGCCTCTGTCTTTCTCTTGGATTTGACATTACTCGGTCACATTAAATGAGTTTTTGGCCTCCCACTCTTGCCTGTTGCTATGATTCTATTGTATTTGTCACAAGCCTGCTACATAAACAGAAATTCACATTCATGAAATATGCCGCGAACGCTGAGGTCATAAATATGACTTTATTGGCATTGTATGGTAATCCGGGCAGCAGCCGAGGAACGTGTCCGTCTTTATAGAATGTCTCCTTTTATATTTCTTTTAGTACTACCTTTGGAGCTGCTTTAAGAAATATATTAGGTAATTGCATAAATAGAACTTCCACAATATAATAATGCAACTAGAACTGCTGACACCGATGCCGAAGCATCTGAATTCAACGTGTCCTGCACATGTCATGACGGCCATAAGTAGACACAGACTGTAGCCTGCTAATAGGTCTAAGGAGGAACCAAAGAGATTGCAAATGCATACAGCTCAGGTATGCTATGATTGGTATCAGATTTACATCTCAGAAACAGATTGTCTGGTGTCCTGGACTCCGCCCATAAAGTAGGCCACACCTTAAGGCCCCATGCACATAACCGTAAAAAATCTCCATAATTACGGACCCATTCAGTTCTATTGGCCGCGGACACCATTCCGTATCACTATGTATAGGTGTCCGTGCCGTTGAACTGTGCCAGGAATTATGGAGCATGTCCTATTTTTCGTATTTTATGGCCCGTGTCCCTCTAATACTTTGTATGGGAGAACGGCCCGAAAATGCGGGCTGTGGCCCGTGGACGTCGTCAGACGGCTGTGCCCGCAATCGCGGGCCGTGGTTACGGGCACGGCCGTGTGCATGAGGCCTAAGTTATGGATGCCTTTCACAACATCTAGCGCCTTCTGCAGCCTTCCCCTTGTATCTCCCTGGGTGTCCTCCTCTTACACCCACAGCACTATGAGTTCTTAAATAAGAACTACATTTTCATCAAACTTTTGATATGTCATAGAGAAATGTTGCTAAAATGAAGGTGCAAAAGCACTCAGCTGAACGTCCTGCACCTTCAGCTGTGATCGGCGATCCCTGTAAAGCTGAAGATGGCTCACGTAGAAGTTCTTTGTGTGCCATCTTCCGCCTTAAGATGAGTTCTGATGACAGACGAAGGAGCAAGGCGCTTAGCTGAGTGCTTTTGCACCTTCATTTCAGCAGCAGTGGTGGTCTCAGCATCCGGACCCCCACCAATCAAAACTTTTGATATGCCTCTATGACATATCAAAAGTTTGATGAAATTGTAGTTATTCTTTAAGGTATACCAACATTTTCAGATGACTTTTCAGAATAAGCTCTCATATGTGTGTACATGAGGAATAACACAATTTCTGACCAATATATGACTTGTATTCTGCATTATTTTGCAGTTTTCTCTTCTGCAGGTTCTATCTCTAATTCTCAGTTGCCTCTGACATAGCGGGCGGAGCCTAACTGCTATCATGTCTATACACTGTCCACAGAGGAGAAGGGAATCCTGCTCTCTTATGGAGGAGATTATACAGCAGTAATGAGCAGTGAACACTTACTAGGAAATTGCTGCAGCATCTGTGTCTCTCTGCCTCTCTCTCACTTTTCCAATCAGGACAATCCCTTACCATATGCACTTTTAGGGCATTAGAATGTCCTAGAGGGGTACCACCCTTTGGAAACCCCTCTATTGGCCAGAACGAAGAGCTGCTGTACAGCATGGTTTCCACTCTGGAGGACGCAACGCATCTATGTACGTCATGTCCGCTTATTTATTCCAATCTGTGCCAGGGGATTTTAGCTGATCACTGGGGAGAGGGGTTTCTGATGGGACAACCATTTCATGTATTTCTATATTTAAAGTGAATTGGAATTTGAGCTTCCCTTTAATTTCATTCCATAAACTCTCTAGCCTAGAAAAATGCACAACTCTTTAGCTTGTCTCAGCCAATACACTTATTTGTAAAGCTGTCTTATCCCAAACTCCACAACACTCTGCCTGGGACTCACAATCACATTTCTCAGCTACATTCTCATACAAGGTAACTAAAATATTCATTTGTATTATACCCTATATTGTCATTTATGGTTGCTTTGTGCAGAAACAGTGCCATACACAATAAGTATTATACAATAACTGGATATGTTAATGCCATAATTTTTAATGATAGGACTGTTTTGTAATTGCAGTAATATTACAGTTAATGGGCTCAACATCGGCCACCAGATAGTAAAGCTGTAATTTAGATATGTGCATTGTACTGGATACCAGATCCTGCCTTTAAAGGGGTTATTCTGGATTAGAAAAAAGGGTCTTCTTGTTTGTTTGTTTTTTACTAGAAACAGCGACACACTTGCCCATGAGTTGTGTCTGGTATTGCAGCTCATCCCCATTTAAGTCAATGGGACTGAGCTGTCATACCAGACACAGCCCAAAGGGAAGCAGGCCTCTTTTTTTCCCCATTTTGGACAACCCCCTTAAATACAGTGCTATCCCACTTACATTTTACACTAGCCTGCATAAAGGAAGTTGATCAAGACTGTTTAGTTGGATATGCTTAGAGAAGACATTGCGATGTGTATCTGACTAAGCCTTAGATACAGACATTTTAGCCCCTAACCCATGCACATATTGGAATTGTTTTAATAATATTGGTTTTGGTGCTGGGCACCATAACATAGCCTAGCACTAAGACAAGGGTGCACAACAAGGGTGTACAATGTATTTTCCATGTCAGAGAGAAGAGTAGCATGGCACAGTGCTGGAGCAAGGGCAGGTAATTACTAATGGTATGGTTGGCCTCATTATGGTGGAGCACTGGATGGTTAACACTTTAATGGAGAGGTCCCGTGCATGCATTGTCATTTATGGGAGTTGTGAAACACTTGGCTGTTTCCACAACGACCATAAACTATAATGGAGATATACATATACGTGGTCAACTTCTCCCTGAAGTCAAGAACTGGGGAGTAGGGGACCCCTATTCCCCCGATACTTGGGAGTACCAGATGTGGGAAACCCACTTATCAGTCATTGTGCTATAAATGTATCAGATGAGAATAGCCTTTTAAGTTTTATTGTGGCCCTCGGGAGTGGTTTATTCAGGTAATGTGGCCCTCGGAGCTGAAAAGGATGTGAACTCTGGATGTTTATTTATTTATTTCTCTTACTTATATGGCGCCAACATATTCTGCAGCGCTGTACAGAGGTCCTCACTTACTGTCCCCATTGGGGCTCACAATCTAAATTCCCTATCGGTATGTTTTTGGGGTGTGGAGGAAATCGGGGTACTCGGAGGAAACCCACGCAAACACGCGGAGAACATACAAACTCCATGCAGATGTTGTCCTTGGTTGGATTTGAAACCAGGACCCTGTGCTTCCCAGTGAGCCACCGTGCATCCCAGTATGTATTTTGATGGTACCACCACCCTTTCTCGTCAAGGTAATTATGGCTTATGGAAAACAATATTGCCCTGCTGAAACTGAAATATTTGGTTGATGGCATGTTCAATCTTTGAAATACATATTTGTTTTGTCAAATCCAGAAACCGCTAAAGCCATTTGTATGAGCCGTGCATGTAAAGGGGAGATATTGTTTCTGTGTTTTGAATATAGGTCATAGCATTTCATATGTTTGGCCTTTTTAAGATAAGCTTTTTATGCTCTTGATCCAACTTCAAAGTCAGATAATCACATAATGACAAAATATACCATTACCAACTCAGACAGAGGTGGAGTCTTTAACTCTTTAAAAGAGCAAAAAGAAGACCACAGCTGTTCCCAGAAGATAGACCTAGACTGGGGACGCCCGTGGCAACTCAATTGTTGTGGCAGCATTACTGTCCTTGATTCTTTTTTTCCCCTTATTTGCCCAGGTTACCAGAACCAGATATCCTCTTATGCAGTAAAAACTGGGCAACATTGTACAATCTGTGTCTCGTACTATTAGAAGTAACTTATTTAGAGTGAGTTTTTTTCTTTTTTGCCATGCAATTGTACATCAAGTTACTAAAGTGCTCTTGTTAATACTGGCATTTTTGGGGAGGTCAGGGGGAATTATCGTTCATACGTCTTATCTATACTCATTGCATATTTCCACAGGGATTAATATAAGTATCTGTATATAAACAAGCAAGCGGCACCTGCAGCCACGGTCTCCGTGATCATTATAGATTATAAAGAGATTATAAAGTATGCAAATTAGGACATTCTCTATTGTTTTCAACTTATTTATGTATTGTTTTAGGCTTAGATATGATGAGAACTACTATTAGTGCTTTACTGTTGTATTGGGAGGTTTACATCTGTAAACCTCCCAATTTTTATACTACACTTTACAACGACCATTGAGGTCAATATCATTGTTGTTACATAGTCACATAGTACGGTTGAAAAAATACATATGTCCATCAAGTTCAACCAAGGGATGGGAAAAAGGGAAGGGATGTAACAAAAATTCTACACATTGACATAGGAGCTGATATTTTTTCCTTCTAGGAAATGATCTAAGCCTTTTTTAAATCCATCTCCTGTCCCTGCTGTGACGGCTCCTGCGGTAGACTATTCCATAGATTCACAGTTCTCACGGTAAAGAAGGCTTGTCGCCTCTGCAGGTTGAACCTTTTTTTCTCCAGACGGAGGGAGTTCCCCCTTGCTTTTTGAGGGAGTTTTACATGGAACAGATTTTCACTATATTTCTTGTATGGTCCATTCATATATTTATATAAGTTAATCATGTCCCTCCTTAGTCGTCTCTTTTCAAGGCTAAATAGGTTTAATTCTTTCAATCTTTCCTCGTGACTTAGATTCTCCATGCCCCTTATTAGATTTGTTGCTCTTCTTTGTATTTTTACCAACTCCAGGGCATCCTTTCTATGAACTGGAGCCCAGAACTGAAATGCATATTCTAGATGAGGCCTCACTAATGCTTTGTAAAGTGGTAATATTACATCCCTGTCCCGCGAGTCCATGCCTCTTTCAATACACGACAATATCTTGCTGGCCTTTGAAGCAGCTGATTGACATTTCATGCTGTTATTTCGTTTATGATTTACAAGTACACCCAGATCCTTCTCAACAAGTGACTCCCCCAGTGTAGCTCCCCCTAGGAAATATGATGCATGCAGGTTGTTGGTACCCAGATGCATAACTTTACATTTATCTACATTAAACGTTATTTGCCAAGTGGACGCCCAAACACTTAGTGTGTCCAAATCGGCTTGTAATTTACGAACATCTTCCATAGACTGAACATTACTACATAGCTTGGTGTCATCTGCAAAAATAGAAATAGGGCTATTAATCCCATCCTCTATATCATTAATAAATAAGTTGAATAATAGTGGTCCCAGCACTGAACCCTGGGTTACACCACTTATAACCGGGGACCATTCAGAGTGGGAATCATTGACCACAAGTCTCTGAATACGGTCCTTTAGACAATTTTCAATCCAATTACAAACTATATTTCTAAACCTATAGTCCTTAATTTACCCATTAGACGTCTATGATGGACAGCGTCAAATGCCTTTGCAAAGTCCAAAAACACTATATCCACAGCGGCCCCTCTGTCTAGGCTTCTGCTCACCTCTTCATAAAAACAAATCAGGTTGGTTTGACAACTTCTGTCCTTAGTAAAACCGTGCTGGCTGTCACTTGTAGTACAATTTTTTTGTCACATAATCCTGTATATAGTCCCTCAATAGCCCCTCAAACATTTTCCCCACGATGGATGTTAAGCTTACTGGTCTATAATTACCCGGGGAGGACCTAGAGCCCTTTTTGAAAATAGGCACCAAATTTGCCCTGCGCCAGTTCCTTGTCACTATGCCAGTCACTAGAGAATCTCTGATTATTATGAAGAGGGGAACAGAAATAACTGAACTAAGCTCTTTAAGAACTATTGGGTGTAACCCATCTGGTCCCGGGGCCTTCTGCACATTTATTTTATTTACCTTAACTTGGACCATATCTACATTCATCCAATTCAGTATATCAACTGATATATTAACAGCACTGGCAGTGGCTACATCAGCTGCTCTTTCTTCTGTTGTATATACAGATCTGAAGAACCCATTTAGTAACTCTGCCTTCTCTTGATCCCCTGTGACCAACTCCCAACTATCCCACTATCTAGGGGTCCTACATGTTCAGACCTTGGCTTTTTTGCATTTATATACTTGAAGAATATTTTGGGATTTGTTTTACTATCCTTGGCCACCTGCCTTTCATTTTGTGTTTTTCTGATTTTATTACTTTTTTACAGATTTTATTAAGCTCTTTATAATTAACAAAGGCTACAGATGTATCCTCAGATTTGTATTTTTAAAACTTTTTCTTGTCAAATATTGCCCTTTTTACACAAGGTGTGAGCCATGTGGGGCTTCATTTTATTTGTTTATACTTGTTACCTACAGGAATACATTTTGCACAATAATTGTACAAAGTGGATTTTAAGTTTTTCCACTTATCATTTGTACCATTATTTGACATTAGTGCTTCCCAGTCTATATCTTGAATTGCAGCCCTTATACTGGAGATATTGGCCTTCTTAAAATTAAGTGCTTTTGCCCTCCCAGCCTGTGTTTGTTTTTTACAGTATAAGGCCCCATGCACACGACTGTAAAAAATCTCCGTAATTGCGAACCGTAATATGGTCCGCAATTACAGACCTGCCCGGTTCTATTGGCCATGGACACCTTTCCTTATCGCTACGGATAGGTGTCCGTGACGGAAATTATGGAGCATATCCTACTTTTCATTACGGGCGATGCTCCCAAAATTTGTGCCCGTAATCGCGGGTCGTGATTACGGGCACAGCCGTGTGCATGAGGCCTAAGTAAAATGTAACTATATTGCAATCACTGTTACCAAGGTTTTCATGAACATTGACGTTCCCAACAACCTCTGCATTGTTAGAAATGACCATATCCAACAGAGCGTCACCTCTAGTCGGGTTCCACTCTGTTTCCGTAAGTCTCATAGAACTTAATGGTAGTTACGGAAACAGCATAGCTCACATGCTTGGCTGCTTCTGCAACTGCCTTTCACTACTATTGGAGTTGCGAAAACAGCATACCTCAGTGAGTTACGCGGTTTATGTAACTCATGACCTTATAACCTTTTTCATGGTCGGAATTCACCTCATTCAGCCGCAAAACACAGTGGCTTAACAGGGATTAGGGGGCCCCATTCTGGAGATAGGTGCGGGTCCCAGAGGTGGGACCCGCATCTATCTGACATTTATGACATATCCTGTGGATATGTCATAAATGTCTCTCATGGGAAAACCCCTTTAACTCCTATTTTCAATTCCGGTTTATTAACTCCACTTATTTCACAAGCCACTAGGTCCACCAGCTCAATGAGAGCAAGCTCCATTGAGCTTGGTGTTCCTCATACCCAACCCAGAGCTCCTGCTTAGTCAACTCTGACAAAAAGTGTCCATGGAAGAAAATCTTTTCTAAAGGATCCAATGTAAACAATGATCTTTAATGATCACCTTTGAATAACATTTTATAGTTAACCTATAGAAATCATCTACATAAAAAGTTGAGTAACTTTGTAAATGCATTGCATTGCTTATCTTGTATTGATCATTAGTTAGATGCCTGTGGTATAGACCAGAGACAATGTTGGAAACTTCAGAGCTGAAATATCCCAGCATTCCTTGTTGCCTCGATGTCTGCACAGCTTGTACTTTGGTGATTGACTTTCTAGGAAGTGTAGTCTTTTTTTACCCATCAGTGTTTGGGACCTCTAAGGGTTGTTACCCTTACCAAGGTAGGATCACAGGCATTTGTACTCCTCACCTTAGTAGGTGTGCCACATATTTGTAATTCTTATCCTATGGTCTCATGCACACAACCATGTTTTGGAGCCTTATCACATGAACCCTTAATACCATTGTAATTTCAATGGAGGCATGTATACCACTGTATTTTATATAGGCAGATCTAGATAAAAAAAAAAAATCATGGCATGCTCTCTAAGTTGTTTTATATTGAAACTCGTTCTCGCAGAGAATAACTGTTTGTAGGGGAAAACTTGATCCGCTAAACGGTGCATGAAGCCTTTTCATTTCTTAGTAATGGCGTTGGCCACCTGATGAGAACTTACGTGTTATTCTTTGATGGACAAACTTTGCAGAATATGCATATTCTATCCTGCTGTTGCTGCATACTATAGAATTTTCCTTTAACAACACTCTATATTAATGTGCGGAAGGTCAGGGTAAAACCGAATGTATCCTCTCCCAAAAAAGCACCTTCACCCACACCGCTCTTATGACATGAGCTATTGTTCAGAGGAAGCTCCTGGGTCCCACAATTGTCACAAACCATTTTAAGTACGGCTGTCCTCTAATGTTGTAGCATAATTAAAAAGTGCTGGGCCCCTTACTAGAGATGAGCGAACCGGGACAACCGAACCCGGTTTCGGTCCGAACTTCCGGAAAAGTTCGGTTCGCAGCGAATCCGAACTTCACCGGGTTCGGCCGAACCCGTTTTGACCGAACCCGGTCAAAAATATTATACAAATCGGCAGCCACTTGTCTCTATCAATCACTGATAGAGAAAAGAGGCTGCTGATTAAAAATAAAATAAAAAGCATTTCATACGTACCTGGTCGTTGTCTTGCGGACGAGTCTCTCTTCTTCCTCCAGTCCGACCTTCTTTTCTGACGCGGCAGCCTGTGATTGGCTGCAGAGGCCTCTGCAGCCTGTGATTGGCTGCAGAGGTCTCTGCAGCCCGTGATTGGCTGCAGAGGCCTCTGCAGCCCGTGATTGGCTGCAGCGCTCACATGGGCTGCATCGTCATCAAGGAATGTCGGGCCGGATGTCGCGAGGGACGCGTCACCAAGGCAACGGCCAGGAGACCGGACTGGAGGAAGCAGGGAGTTCCCGGTAAGTGTGAACGTCTTTTTTTTTTTACAGGTACTCTATATTGTGATCGGTAGTCACTGTCCAGGGTGCTGAAACAGTTACTGCCGATCAGTTAACTCTTTCAGCACCCTGAAGAGTGACTATTTACTGACGTCGCCTAGCAACGCTGCCGTAATGACGGGTGCACACATGTAGCCACCCGTCATTACGGGGCCTCATGCACACGACCGTAAAAACACCCGTTATTAAGGGTCGTAATTACGACCCGAAATAGCGGGCCCATAGACTTCTGTTAGCCACGGGTACCTTCCCGTTTTCTCACGGGAAGGTGCCCGTGCCGTTAAAAAGATAGAACATGTTCTATTTTTTTATTTTACGGGTCGTGCTCGTAATTACGACTCGTAATTACGAGCACGGCCGGCCGCTTTTACGAGCCGTGCTGTCATTATAAGGGTATGTTCACACGACAGCGTCCGTTACGGCTGAAATTACGGGGATGTTTCCGCCTGAAAACATCCCCGTAATTTCAGCCGTTATGGCATATGCAGGCGCTTGAACGCCGCGTCCATTACGGACGTAATTGGCGCTGCTATTCATTGGAGTCAATGAATAACGGCTCCAATTACGGCCAAAGAAGTGACAGGTCACTTCTTTGACGCGGGCGTCTATTTACGCGCCGTCATTTGACAGCGGCGCGTAAATTACGCCTCGTGTGAACAGACAAACGTCTGCCCATTGCTTTCAATGGGCAGATGTTTGTCAGCGCTATCGAGGCGCTATTTTTGGACGTAATTCGGGGCAAAAACGCCCGAATTACGTCCGTAATTAGTGAGTGTGAACATACCCTGTGTTCACACGCACTAATTACGGATGTAATTCGTGATTTTTTGCCCCGAATTATGCCCGAAAATAGCGCCTCGATAGCGCTGACAAACATCTGCCCATTGCTTTCAATCTGTTCACACGAGGCGTATATTTACGCGCCGCTGTCAAATGACGGCGCGTCAAAGAAGTGACCTGTCACTTCTTTGGCCATAATTGGAGCCGTTATTCATTGACTCCAATGAATAGCAGCGCCAATTACGTCCGTAATGGACGCCGCGTTCAAGCGCCTGCACTTGCCGTTTCGGCTGAAATTACAGGGATGTTTTCAGACGGAAACATCCCCGTAATTTCAGCCGTTACGGACGCTGTCGTGTGAACATACCCTAAATTTTATAGCAGCACGGCCCGTAAAATAGAAAAATAGAACATGTTCTATTTTTTTAACGGCACGGGCACCTTCCCGTGAGAAAACGGGAAGGTACCCATGGGTAACAGAAGTCTATGAGCCCGTTATTGCGGGTCGTAATTACGACCCACAATAACAGGTGTTTTTACGGTCGTGTGCATAATGGGAGCACGGCTTGGAAAAACGACCGGCTGCCTGTGGCCGGCCGTGCTCCTCTCCTGAAATACTCTGTGCTGCCTTAAACTCTGTGGACAGGTCAGGATCCTGTTTCTTTTAAATGCTGCTAGGGAACCCGCTCGATCCACTATATAAGGCTGCGCTACAGTGCAGCATTTAAAAGAAACAGGATCCTGACCTGTCCACAGAGTTTAAGGCAGCACAGAGTATTTCAGGAGATGAGCGTGCAGATTCAGTGCTGCTGTGAACTCTGCTCTCAGTCTGTTACCTCTCCTCCACTCCTGTCCTCAATAACACCTTCACATGATTGGCAAGTCACCACCCCGCACAAGATCCGCACGCTCATCTCCTGAAATACTCTGTGCAGCTGTGAACTCTACTCTTACCATTACGTGGTGACTTGCCAATCATGTGAAGGTGTTCTTGAGGACAGGAGTGGAGGAGAGGTAACAGACTGAGAGCTACGTAATGGTAAGAGCAGAGTTCACAGCAGCACTGAATCTGCACGCTCATCTCCTGAAATACTCTGTGCTGCCTTAAACTCTATGGACAGGTCAGGATCCTGTTTCTTTTAAATGCTGCACTATAGCGCAGCCTTATATAGTGGATCGAGCGGGTTCCCAAGCAGCATTTAAAAGAAACAGTGTGTGTTTGGGTATGTGTCTTTGTCTGTTTTTGTTTTTATATGTGTGTTTGTGTTTATGTGTGTTTGTGTATATATGGGTGTGTTTGTGTATATATATGGGTGTATGTGTATATGTTTGTGTGTAGATGTTTGTGTGTGTGTGTTTTTGTATATGTGTGTGTTTGTGTATATGTGTGTATATGGGTGTGTTTATGTGTGTGTTTGTGTATATATGGGTGTGTTTGTGTATATATATGGGTGTATTTGTATATATGTTTGTGTGTAGATGTTTGTGTGTGTGTGTGTGTTTATATATGTGTGTGTTTGTGTATATGGGTGTGTGTATATGTGTGTGTTTGTGTATATGTGTGTGTTTGTGTATGGTTGTTTGTGTGTGCGTGCGTGTATATATGTGTGTAGGTGAGTAGAAGTATTGTTATTGTTCACATTGATAACTGTTTTTTTATGTTGTTGCAGATTTTGATGTACCGATTGGACTACATCTTCGATTCGTTGGACTACTGCGTAGATCTACGTTTTTTTAAAATTTTAATAAAATGGTTAACGAGGGTTTTGTTGGGGATTTCTTATTTCAATAAAAAAGAATTGTCTTTGTGTTTTTTTTTAAACTTTATTAGTGCCTAGATAATGGCAGTTGGCTGATTGACAGCGTCCATTATTAAGGCGGTACTTAGTGTTAGCCGGTGCAGAGGCTAGCACTAACCACCCATTATTACCCCGGTACCCACCACCACCAGGGGTGCCGGGAAGAGCTTGGTACGATCCAGTACCCGACCATCTGTTGTGATGGTCGGGTACTGGGGCGGCCGTAGGCTGGTATTATGAGGCTGGGAAGGGCCAAAAACAGTGGACCTTCCCACCCTTGTAATGCTAGGCTGCTGCTGCTGTGTTGTATCGGGCTGGTTATAAAAATGGGGGGGACCCCACGTCGTTTTTTTTGGGGAATTTAACAAATTTAACAATAGACGTTGGGTCCCCCACATTTTTAATAACCAGCCATATACAAGGCCGCAGCAGTCTGGCATTACATGGGTGGGAAGGGCCACTGGTTTTGTCCATTCCCAGGCTAATAACACTGTGTTGTATGTGGCTGGTTATGATAAATTGGGTGGAACCCCATGTCTTTTTAAAAAAAATAAATAAATAAATAAATAATAAAAAAAAAATGACGTGGGGTCCCCCCCACTTTTATAACCAGCCAGATACAACACAGCAGCAGCAGCCTAGCATTACAAGGGTGGGAAGGTCCACTGTTTTTGGCCCTTCCCAGCCTCATAATACCAGCCTGCGGCCGCCCCAGAACCCGACCATCACAACAGATGGTCGGGTACTGGATCATACCTGGCTCTTCCCGGCACCCCTGGTGGTGGTGGGTACCGGGGTAATAATGGTGGTTAGTGTTAGCCTCTGCACCGGCTAACACTAAGCCTCGCATTAGTAATGGATGTTGTCACTCAGACAGCGGCCATTACTAAAGTGGTAGTAATAAAATTTGAAAATAAAAAGACAAAGATATAGATAAAATATTTTATTGAAATAAAGCACCCCCAACACAACCCTCATTAACCATTTTATTGTAGAAAAAAAAAAAACGTCATCGAAGTAGTCCTCGAAACCGACGTAGTCCAAACACCAAACCTGTAAAAAAAAGAAAAAATGAAATAAAACATGTTGAAAGCTTAGATTCAGTTTAATGTGTGATACTGACTGTTATACCATGTATAGAAGCCTGCCGTGAAGTTGACTTAGATACAGGGCGCCAGCAGACAGTATCATACATGGCCATACAGACATGTATACAAACAAACATACATACATGCAAACTATCATTCATACATACATGCATACACACACACATGAAACCATACATACAAACATGCAAAGATACATACATATATACAAGCATGCACAAATATACATGCAAACATAAATACATGCAAACATAATTACATACATGCACATATATATAAACATACATGCAAAAATAAAAACATGCAAACATACATGACAACATACATACATGCAAACATACATACAAACATGTATACATACATGACAACATACATACATGACAACATACATACATGCAAATATACATTCATGCAAACATACATAAATGCAAACATACATACATGCAAATATATACATGCAAATATACATACAAACATGAACATATATACATACATGACAACATACATACATGACGACATACATACATACATACATACATAAAATGCAAACATACATACATACATTCATGCAAACATACATGCAAATATATACATACATGTCAACATACATACATACATACATGCAAACATACACACATGCAAACATACATACATGCAAATACACATACAAACATACATGCACATATATACATACATACATGACAACATACATGCATACATACATACATGACAACATACATACATGCAAACATACATTCATGCAAACATACATTCATGCAAACATACATACATACATACATACATACATGCAAACATACATTCATGCAAACATACATACATGCAAACATACATGCAAATATATACATGCAAATATACATACACATATATACATACATGCCAACATACATGCACATATATACATACATACATGACTACATACATACATACATACATACATACATACATACATACATACATACATACATACATGCCAACATACATACATGCCAAAAAAAATAATAATACGTTCATACTTACTTTCCTCCTGTCCGGGCTCCAGCGATGACGTTTCATCCATGTCGCCGCTGCAGCCTGTGATTGGCTGCAGAGGCGGTCACGTGGGATGAAGCGTCATCCTGACGTGCGTGACCGCCACTACAGCCTGTGATTGGCTGCAGCGGCGAAAGGGATGAAACGTCATCGCTGGAGGCCGGACAGGAGGAAAGTAAGTACGAACGTATAATTTTTATTTTTTTATTACATTTAAATTGTATTTTCCGCGCGCCGAGCATGTACTGTCAAGGTTGCTGAAAGAGTTAGTGCAGCCCATTAACTCTATCAGCACCCGAGACAGTAGCATGCTCGGCGCACGTAAGTGACAGGTTCGGTCCGAACTAGTTCGGTCCGAATCGAACTTTTTGGTGAAATTCGGCGAACTAGCCGAACCGAACTTTTGAAAAGTTCGCTCATCTCTACCCCTTACCAAAATTTGAATGCCCCCCCTGAGCATTTACCAGCTCCAGCCAGCCAAGTAACAGTAAAGAAAATAACTACTGCGATAACTCCCAACATGACCTGATACATTAATTCAGACCCCAGGCCCTAAAATTAATTCAGACCCCAAAAATTCAGACCGTAAATCAGGGACCAGTTCAGACCCCAGACTAGACCCAAAAACAGATTGCAAAATAATGAGACCCCAGATCAGACTTTACCTTTACCATCCAGCTCATAGGTCCTGAAACAAGCTAGCTTCAGGATGAACGTCCTGATGCTGCTTGGCGTCAGGATCTTGTGTGCTGGGCCCTAAAGGTCCTGATGTGGCAGGGAAGCCCCCTGGACTAAGGAGACTGTCAAAACTGTGACCGCTGCAACCCCTAAAGTTATGCCACTGACAGATGAGTCAGCGTACAAGGATAACCTCTGTCATTGTCTATAAGAGGTCTAGATTCCAAGTCATGTATTCTCAAGGCACCATGTTAGATTCTATATTTATTTTCTATATTTGCTACTGTCTATATGTTTTGTCCATGTTGTCTTATGCTTATATGCAAAGGTATTTTTTCTGGTCCCTGTTAAAGTTTTGGGACTCTGGCCGGAGCTCCCTGCTATGAACTGTATGATATAATACTGCCTCTTTTTTAGGTGCATTGTCTGCAGTACTAAATGCACATTATGGTTTGCAATATCTTATCCGATTTCAGCAGCTGGACAGCAACTCAAATACAGGAGATGCTGGGTTGGTTTCACAGCAGTGTCATGCAGAGAACTATACCGCTGAGTATAAACCTGTCAACAGATATGACTTGGGCAGGAGTATTACGCTAAATCTCTTAAAGTGATGAGCATCAAAGTGCGCTGGTGGGTATGGCTGCTTGTTAGTAGTAGAACAGCCGTGTGAAAACCCCACTGCTATTTGACCCGTCTGCCTACGCGGTATACATTACAGTAGAGCGACTAGGAGAGGTTCACAGTTGGAAAAGATGGTGTAAGAAGAAAAAAGTCAGATATAACAAACGCAAGCTGAGAAAGTGACACTTACAAACAAGTACCAGGCAGTATGGGCAGTTCTATTTGCCAGGACGCCTTTCGGCTTTCAGTGAAACTGAAACTTCTAAATGTACAGAATCATCTCATGCAGTGGCAGAATACGTGCCACAACAGGTGGTTTATTGGTGACAACACACCCAATACAATCCCGGTCTTTAACGCATATCACAGAAATAAGGTGTTGGCCTATTAGGTCCGCACATTGCATTCATTAGCACACACCTTCACATAGACTGCAAGGAGAGAGACAAAGACAGTCCAATAATTATATCTTTATTTCCTGCAGCTTATACCCTGTTGTATATGTCTCCGTGTATGTTGTATCTTATCTCTTTTTCCATTATTTGTGATTTGTCATTATATTCAATAAAGATTTTTTGTAATTTTATTATTGAGTACACTATTTTTCTAAGGGTTATGTCCCATTACGGTTCGTTTCTAGGTCTATATGCTATAAGGGATCCCAGTATATGCCATTTCTTGGTGTGAGGTTTTGGTTAGGTTGTTTGCGTATACAGATGTAGCCGTCTTTATCTAGACTTTTAACACAAACATAGGGAGAGAACAAGAAAGGTTGATCCAGTGCTGTGGTTGTGTTTAAAAAGGAATCATGTTCCTATTTTTATTGGGTATAAAATTTAAATCAAACGAACAAACAGGCGTGGTAGCAAAGCAGTTTTAGGTAGGTATTCGGAGCCTACGCGTTTCGAACACTTGCGGTGTTCTTAGTCATGGCTATTAAGGAACATAGGGAGAACATACAAACTCCATGCAGATGTTGTCCTTGGTTGAATATTAACCCAGCATCAAAAGTTACTCAACTTTTTCAGCAGATTTGGAAATGTTGTAATTATAGAAATCTGTGTATAGGTTGCACAATATTATAGCTTTGAATGTCACTTGCATTAAAAAAAAAGATTCATCCCATGTCTTTTATTATTGATAAGTTTGTAGCGTTTCACTGTGGACTGTGACTGTCGTGTGTAACCTCAGTCTAACGTGAAAGTTGCATGTCCTCCAGATTTTCATCCAACTGTTGCACAAAGTAATATCACTTTCTATGGAGAAAGGAAAACTTGAAGGAGGGGAGTCCAACTAAAGTGTCAACTTCATATTACAGAACCATAGTTCCCCCATTTGAAATCTTAAGAAATGCATTGGAAACATGATTTTAATAAACTTACTAATATATTTTTATCAGAATTTCTGTGCCGTTTTCGCTCGTTCAGAAGCCAGACCCCCTGGATATAACAACTGTATCTTTTGACTGCTCCCGTCCATAATATGGCCGCAGATGAAGGAGCAGATTTCAGAGATTTCACTCTGCATCATCCATTGTTACACATTGCATCTGCACTAGTTTCCTTGTGCAGTGTGTTACAATGGAGGATGCAGAGTGACATGTTGTTGTGTCAGATTTGTAGTAATTTTTTTGTATTTTTAGAAATCTCTGAGTAGTACCAAAGGGGTTTGAAGGCTCTACACAGTCCCTTTGTTCTGTAAATCAGTTGTGGTCCAAGATCACAGAGTTGTATCTATCACATATCAAAAGGTCATATAGACCAAGTTTCCCCTTTAATCACAAATCCCTATATTAACCGCCATTGGTGGAAATACAGTTGTTTAATAGGAAATCAATTGAACCCACAAACTTGCTCATCTAGATCTCCAGTAGTTAAAGGTTATGTACACTTTTGCACATCTTTTTTTGCTTTATTTGCTTCCTAAATAGCTTTCACTAAAACAATTCCTACTACTTTGCTGCTGTAGATTCTATATAACTCCTTCACCTAGCTGGGTGTCCTGCAAATTCTGCCATAAATCCAACAGCACACTGCTCCTGTCAAATACTGATACCATCTGCTCTCTCCGCTCTTCCCCTCCCTTCTCTTAGTGTTAGAGATAGCAGTATGGAGAAGGAGGAGGTTGTATACAGAGTGGGGAGATTACTGGGAGAGGGAGAAACATCCAAATCTTCAGATCAAAAAGCAGTACTGAATCACAGTGTAGATAAGGAGAAAAACACAGGGGAATCACACAGGCTATTTGTGTAGAGAAACTCTACAGGGGAAGGGTGGAGGGTCACACACTCCTCAGTATCAGTGTCTGTCAGGACAATGAGGAAGATATCCTTCATGGACTGTAGAAGGGTATAGCAGTACTGGGATGAAACTGTGCTGATACACGAGAGCTAGTGAACACATCACCATCCTGGACACACAGACCTTACATCTAGCATGTATTACTGGGAGGGATATGTCCACATGAGAAAAGTCTGAAACTAGGAGCAGGTTACATACTGTATATCAGGGTGTCTGAAAATATATAAAGGAATGCAGCCTGAAATTTAGTGCAAATTTTCTAACTCAAGGTAACCACTAACATATGTAAACATATTTTTTCCATGTCAAAGGTGTCCATAGTCTTTAATGTCTCATGATATCTTACAGATTTCTACATGTGGCTAGATCTTAAGGGCTCATTCACATGAGCGTGAATCTCATTAGTGTATGGTGCGTTAAAACAACGCACAGCACAAGGACCCTTTCATTTCAATGGGGCTATTCACACATGCGTGAGTTTTCACGTAGCGAGTGTCCTTTGCTTGAAACTCACTGCATGTCCTATATTGATGCGTGAAAACCACGGACAGCACAAGGATGCACACCCTTCTGCTGTCCGTGTTTTACGCATCAATGACATTGAAAAAAAGTGCTCGCGAGTCTGAAAAACGTATGCCACTCGCAATGCACACTGATGCATGACGCAACACACATGGACAGATTTACGTGCGGTTTTTACGTACGTAAATCTGTCACGCTCGTGTGAATGTAGCCTTAGGAGGAGAGACCTTTCAATTAGCGGTGGCACTAAAACAAATAACACCATTAATTTGTGGATAGCTGCTGACAGGGCTTTCCTCCACAAATGCCACCCACACATTGTTTTCACAGGATCTGTGGAAGTGGCAATCAGCAACCCTAAACTTAGTTTTCGTGGGGATGTACATTAAACACTGTTCTACCTGCTGTATTTAAATTTAACTGAGCGTGGCAATTTAAGCTCGACCCATCATTAACATGTTACCTCTCGTATTTACTCCTGTCCTGAAGAGCATCCAGCCGATGAGTAGCTTCTCTTCAGAGGGAACCATATCACAGCTGTTTATCTATGAATATCTTCGACTGCTACTTCTGCTAAGAAAAAAATAGCAAAAAATAAGACAGACCTTGGTCTAATTATGTTGAAGTGGAACCATTCTAAATCAAATCGTATAATGTATGTAATTGTGCTGTAGTTGCTGGTGCCCTTCGAAATTGTTTCTACTGAGATGTGTTCCACTTAAAATAACAAACATAAATGAAGCAAACGGAACGCGCCACAAAAAAAATGAGGAAAAGGTCAAGAAATTGGCAGTTAGCCTACTTTTAGCTAAGGAAAAGTGAGACTGCCTCCTGCACCCAGGTCACGGTTGTGTGGGTGAGAGGGAAGATAAATGGATAAACACAACAACCACATTTATTTCTACAAGCTTTGGAAAAGCACAAGTTTTCAATGAAGCACAGAATTTGAATGTAATACAGGCTGGTGCCACACAGTAAGGGACATATTGTGCATCTGGGAGATAACCTGACAGCCCAGGCTGAGAAAGACTTTGTTGCTGCAATGTTTACCTATACACCCCTTTGGTTGTTTGTAGCATATTTTTTACGTTCTGCTACGGTAATGGCTGATCTCATTGTAGTTCTGCAGAACATATAGCAAATAAAGAGAAAATCCACCTACAATCTTGTATCTGGCCCATCACTAGACGAAATTGGTAGGGGCCCAAGGCCTTGGACTAAGTGTGGGACTGGGGTTCCATGGGCCCACTCTCCATCTTTACAGAACATGTGCACGTCCATTTTGAACCTCATCATAATAAGGTCTTATAGGTTATTTGTGAATTAAATGGAGGTTGTCTTCTGCTAGACCTTTGGGTACTTGTTGTATTAGAAGTCAATTTGTGTGAGTGCCTTGGTGGGCCAGTCTGACCGTGCTTGGATTGTTAAATTATGGGGCTTTGTAAATCACCCGAACCTTGCTAAATTGACAGTTCTATCTGACTATACAGCTGTGTCCTCCAACTTTTGGCTCTCAAATTGTTGCAAAACTCTAGCACCCACCATGCCCTGGGTATGTTTGGGGTCAGAGTTTCCTGCAGCAGCTAGAGAGCCACAGGTTGGAGACCATTGCATTAGAGCATCGATGACAACCCAATCCAAGAATGGAGGTGTATAGTCAAGGCTTGGCCAAAAACAGCTGTTTCTCTCTATAGTCAAGACTATATGAGTGAGTTTGTTGCAGATCAGTAGGGTTCCCAACTACATACCCTTTTGTAAAAAAAAAAAAAAAATGTGCGATTGATTCGTCATATAACGTTAATTCTGGACCGAAACCATTAAAGGGGTTGTCTCGTAAAGCTCTTTTAGGAGATATGGATGTCATAGAGGGGGAATGATCATTGCACCTGCTTTAATCTGAAAATAGATTAATAAGACCTCCCCTTTAAAAATAATTAGCAAAACTTAACATAATATTCACCCTTGAAGAATGAACAAATCCAGAACATATTACATTCTTGTTTTATAACCATTTAAATATAAAGAAATCAAATTTTTATATTTTAGAATTCAGATTATTTTTTGAAGGATTTTCATTTTTCGGGGAAATGGTGGAAACCTTGTTTTACTCATAGCTAAGTAGATAGCGGCTGGTAGAGTATTCTTAGAAGTCCTATCGATCCATTCTGGTTATCCAGAGTGATGATGTCAACCTTTTTGACAGAGAAAGGGGTTAAAAACCCGTGTGATGAAACATTCATTTTCTCCTTGTACAAATAGTAACCTCTAGATAGAGATAATGACACACCACGGGGTGTTAAAACTGATGTAACACTACGGACTCCAATCTAAGAACCATGGTACCTTGTAAGTGCTTGTTAAACATTGAACCCAATGTTCCCTGTTTTGTTCAGGTAGAAAATATCAGGTTTTCGCAATAACATAAATGAATTGTCTAGCTGGACCTTGAGAAAATAAGTTGGTTATGAAATTTTTTGTAAACAGTCCGTGAAATTACACCATGTGTTTCGTGTCAAGTATTTTTGTTTTTGAGGTATTATACATTGTTTAAACATATAAGAGATATTCCATCTACATACAAAAGAGCCATAGTGCCCTTCACTCTCCTAGCCGACATTTGCACCTGTGCTCGGGTAATCTTTTGGTTGGTTCTACATCAAAGAATATCTCAATGTGTTTCCATACTAAGCTATATACTACATTATTATATTTACCTATATATCGTATTGTAGGTGTACTCTTGCCTATCCAACAGTTATTTGATGGCTTGTATACTAGTTGTACCAGCGAGCTAGTTTCTGAATTACACACTTCTTATCTGGTCTTAGTGAGATTTGTGCAGTAAAAGATATGTAAAATAAGTTTTCAAAAATAGCGGGTCGAGTAAAGGTATTCCCCCTAAAATAAGGTTGACTTGGTTATCAGTCTGTTTGCAGTTTGACAGCACCTATAGATGTGATATATCTATGAGTGCGAGCAAAATATCTGATGCATATGCAATTTTTGGTGCTGTTTTTTGCGACAAACACAGGAGTGGATACAAAAGTAAGGAGATGTATGAGTCTTCCCTTTATACTTTTCCTTTCATTTACATCCACTTTGGGATTTGGCTCAAAAATACTGCGTCAGCAACTGCACCAAAAACTGCATGTGTGAATTCAGTCTAGGGCTAGAATCACACACACAGTTTTGATGCAGTTTTTGGGGCAGTTTTTGCCTCACTTTTTTTTATCCAAACACAGAAGTGGACACCAAATAAAGGAGAGGCATCTATCCTTTATTTATACCTTTCCTTCCTTTTGGATCCATTCCTGGCTTTGGCTCAGAAAACTGAGCCAAAAACTGCATCAAAACTGTGTGTGTGATCCTGGCCTAAAGGGTAATTTCACTTATTTGTATCCTCTGGAATGATCATCTGATGTTCTGAACCCCATATTTTTACTAAATAAAGAGACAGCGAGGGACTGACTTCCAGGTTTGCCATCGTCAATTTGAAAACCAACATTTTTTACTGACAGATTGAAAAACCAACAATATGGGCAGATTGGAAAACTAACAATTAATCATAAAGATGAATCATTAAGTCACATGTGTCTATTATTCGGGCTGATTTGATGACATTAGCATTCAAAATGATGATAGTTACTGCCATAATAGCAGGGTCAGGTCACCTCATTGTACGTTTTTAATTGGCTGGGATATTGTTATGAGTTGTGCCCATAAAATATAAAACCAGACATAGTACCGCTCAGGGAAATAGCAAAAATTGATGCGGCCCCATAGTAGAGCCAGGAATGGAGGTCCCACCGTGTTTACATAATCTGAATTTAAGAAGTGCGAACAGCAGCATAACTATATTTCCTTGAGCATCAATCAAAGGACAGATAGTAGTGTCATATGTCCGATTTTCTTCACAAAGACAACCCACATAGCAGAGCTAGACAACAGAAAGCCATCACTTATTTTCTCAACAAAAAAAAAAAAGAATGATGTTTATACACATTAGTGGGCCCCTTAGCCTCTGGGTATTGGAACGGCCGCGGTCGCAGACCCCTTTCATCCTGCCGACGTCTTCCTCCCCGAGGATGCCAGCACATGCAGCCGTCCTGTCCTGCAGTGACCAATAGGGTGCGCGGACAAGCTCATTCCCTGCCTTAAAGGGCTAGCATGCACACATGTTAAGAATTCACTAATTACTCTCAGATCAACCTGGACTATAAGAAGGGCCCTGCCCCTTCACTCCTTGCCTGAGCGTTGTTAGTAATTCCCATGTTAGTCCCTTAGTGTTTCCCTGTTCCCAGAGTTCACGTGCCCTGTTACCTGTTCCTGTATCCCGTGCTGTGTTTGGTCCTGAGCCTGTTAGCGGTTGTAGTCGTGTCCTGCTGCTCCTGTTGTCGACCGCCTTGTCTGGCGCATCCTACTGCACCTGTTGTCGTCCGCCACATCTGGCGCATCCTACTGCACCTGCTGTCATCCGCCATGTCTGGCGCAGCCTGCTGCACCTGATGTCATCCGCCACGTCCGGTGCAACCTGCTGCACCCACCTCCATCCGTGCTAAAGCCTCTGCCACTGTCTGGACTATTCAGGTACCCTTGTGCTGGATATTGTATTGATTGGGTGCTCTGTTGTTTGGCCAGCTGCCTCCCTGCTACGGCGGTGCGGCCTAGTGGGTCCACATACCCACAGACCGTGACAGGTATAACCCTACAGCTATAGTTATGCCCATGGCACCAAATTGAACCTTCCATAAATTTATAGCATAGAGCCAACAGAATAGTATCACCTTATATTGAAAAGTACTTTTTGCATGTAGTTCTCTCTAAAACCAGCTTGGCGTCCACTCATCTACGGCAGCATCTCAAACACCTAAAAAAAATGTTGGACACATCCTTTTTAATCTGGACACCATTAATACTGGAACGGACCACTATTTTTATGGACTTTGAACATGTAGACGGTTGGCAACCCTGTTGAGATCCTTCTAATGTCACATGTCAAGAGATACAATGAGGTGGAATCCCAAATTGACTAGCATTGTCCCAAAAATAAACATAGAGTTCCTAAAAAAACCACATAAATAGCAGAAACAGCAATTATAGCCTTTTGAATGTTATGTAAAAAAACGAAAACATTTTCATGAATAATATGATGATCAGATCGTGTTGTTACTGATCAGTTGAACTCAGCAATGTTCAGAATCGGCCCATTAGCAGTTTTATTTTCAAGTCCTCGATGTCCCATATACACAGGTACTTAACAACTTTAAATGTCACATTGCAACCGCATCAACAAAAGAAATGTCACACTAAATATTCTACTTTGCCACCCATCTCTATAATCCATTCTATTTAACCCGTGTGAAATGAAGGCAGCACTTTACCTTCACAATTATTCAGAATTGAAATTAGGCACTCCAGATTAATAGGATTTTCTATGCTGAATTCAAAACAGTTCAATCACACTGGCAAATTACAATTCCCAGATGATAATTTGATAAGGAGGGAACTTTTTGACATAACAAAGTTCAATCGAAGAATCAGTAAGTACAAGAAAGTTAGTTTTAATAACATTGTGTTTCGCTGTCTTCACTTCTAGTCATGTTCTGCTCATGGAGTCTTGCATTGAAGGCTGGTCCGTGCCATGGGGGGATGGAAATCAGCTTTTAGGCAATTGCGTTAAAAAATAATGTATGACGGATATATTCCTTTAAGCAGTCTTACAACAGCATAAATGTTAGCACAGAGCTTGGCACAAGTCTGGGTCGAAAGGGTTCATGACATGGCCAGGCAGACAAGGGTTAAGTGAAAAAAAAAGGATTGGAGGTGGGAGAAGTTAGAGCTGAAACATTGCATTGGACTTATGGATCAATAAAGTACCAGACTTTTTTTTCATTTTACTAACTTTGGAGTGTTGCTTGATTTTGGAGATAGGTAGATAGGTAGACATGAGAGATAGATAGATAGATAGATAGATAGATAGATAGATAGATAGATAGATAGATAGATAGATAGATAGATAGATAGATAGATAGATAGATAGATAGATAGATAGATAGATAGATAGATAGGTAGGTAGGTAGATAGATAGATAGATAGATAGATAGATAGATAGATAGATAGATAGATAGATAGATAGATAGATAGATAGATAGACAGATTGACTACCGTTCAAAAGTTTGGGGTCACCCAGACAATTTTGTGTTTTCCATGAAAACTCACACTTCTATTTATCAAATGAGTTGCAAAATGACTAGAAAATATAGTCAAGACATTGACAAGGTTAGAAATAATGATTTTTATTTGAAATAATAATTTTCTCCTTCAAACTTTGCTTTCGTCAAAGAATGCTCCATTTGCAGCAATTACAGCATTGCAGACCTTTGGCATTCTAGCTGTTAATTTGCTGAGGTAATCGGGAGAAATTGCACCCCATGCTTCCAGAAGCCCCTCCCACAAGTTGGATTGGCTTGATGGGCACTTCTTGCTTACTATACGGTCAAGCTGCTCCCACAACAGCTCTATGGGGTTGAGATCTGGTGACTGCGCTGGCCACTCCATTACAGATAGAATACCAGCTGCCTGCTTCTTCCCTAAATAGTTCTTGCATAATTTGGAGGTGTGCTTTGGGTCATTGTCCTGTTGTAGGATGAAATTGGCTCCAGTCAAGCGCTGTCAACAGGGTATGGCATGGCGTTGCAAAATGGAGTGATAGCCTTCCTTATTCAAAATCCCTTTTACCTTGTACAAATCTCCCACTTTACCAGCACCAAAGCAACCCCAGAACATCACATTACCTCCACCATGCTTGACAGATGGCGTCAGGCACTCTTCCAGCATCTTTTCAGTTGTTCTGCGTCTCACAAATGTTCTTCTGTGTGATCCAAACACCTCAAACTTCGATTCGTCTGTCCATAACACTTTTTTCCAATCTTCCTCTGTCTAATGTCTGTGTGCTTTTGCCCATATTAATCTTTTCCTTTTATTAGCCAGTCTCAGATATGGCTTTTTCTTTGCCACTCTGCCCTGAAGGCCAGCATCCCGGAGTCGCCTCTTCACTGTAGACGTTGACACTGGCGTTTTGCGGGTACTATTTAATGAAACTGCCAGTTGAGGACCTGTGAGGCGTCTATTTCTCAAAAAAGAGACTCTAATGTACTTGTCTTGTTGCTCAGTTGTGCAGCGGGGCCTCCCACTTCCCTTTCTACTCTGGTTAGAGCTTGTTTGTGCTGTCCTCTGAAGGGAGTAGTACACACCGTTGTAGGAAATCTTCAGTTTCTTGGCAATTTCTCGCATGGAATAGCCTTCATTTCTAAGAACAAGAATAGACTGTCGAGTTTCACATGAAAGCTCTCTTTTTCTAGCCATTTTGAGAGTTTAATCGAACCCACAAATGTAATGCTCCAGATTCTCAACTAGCTCAAAGGAAGGTCAGTTTTATAGCTCCTCTAAACAGCAAAACTGTTTACAGCGGTGCTAACATAATTGCACAAGGGTTTTCAAGGGTTTTCTTATCATCCATTAGCCTTCTAACACAGTTAGCAAACACAATGTACCATTAGAACACTGGAGTGATGGTTGCTGGAAATGGGCCTCTATACACCTATGTAGATATTGCATTAAAAAACAGACGTTTGCAGCTAGAATAGTCATTTAGCACATTAACAATGTATAGAGTGTATTTCTGATTAATTTAATGTTATCTTCATTGAAAAAAACTGTGCTTTTCTTTAAAAAATAAGGACATTTCTAAGTGACCCTAAACTTTTGAACCGTAGAATAGATAGATAGATAGATAGATAGATAGATAGATAGATAGATAGATAGATAGATAGATAGATAGATAGATAGATAGATAGATAGATAGATAGATAGATAGATAGATAGATAGATAGATAGATAGATAAGTAAGGTGGGTGGTTAGGCAGCCCTCTCGGGTTTGGCCGTGTCATGACTTGATGTTAAGCTGCAGAATACAAAGCTATATACAAATTAAATTCTTGTAGTTAATGTATCTTGAGAAACTTTTTGCAGCTCTTGTAAATAATATGAGATGTAACTAAAACTATTTGTGTGGATCAATAATTGGAGATAGAAGAGTTGAGCCGTAATGGAACATATCAATTTCTGCATCGCAGGCGCTATTATTGTCTCTGTCAGTGATATCAGTGAAATCCATTCTGCTTGCATTCCCAAACAGTGAACGTATCAGATTTAAAACTAAGATTTACATAAAGTGCTGATGAGTAAATGGGTCCATTTGAGCAAATATGGAACCAGTCTGACCCAGCGGTAATTTTGTTTTTGGTCATTCCAAGGTAAATAAAGAGTCACATTGACTTTGATTTAATTAATTTTTTTAGCTCCATTAGTTTAAGTGCATGTTTTATAAGTTCTAAGTTTACATTGCGTAAACAGAAGTGGATGCATTTAATTATGAATAAGGCCACAAACCAATAAATTCTTTCATTTCCTCAAGACAAATTTACAAATATATGAGATTTCTATATACAACATCTCAGGCGTCTGAGTTCTGTGGGTGATTTGTAAATGTAGGTATTTTTTTTAATTATATATTTATATAGCACCATTATTTTTCATTATGCAGTAAATTATAAAACTTCTATAGGTAATACATTTTTAACCAATGAAAACAATATAACATATAACTCAAAAGGGAAGATTTATCAATGTAGTTAGTGCCTAGCATGATCACCGCCATAAGATTTACCTCCGTTATGTAAAATCAGTCCACCATAACTTACTTCTATCTTCCTCCTGATTCTCTGACTGCAACAATATAGTGAATATTCCCTAATAATGTAGTTAAAGAGGCTATGTCACCAGATTCTCAAATCCCTATCTCCTATTGCATGTGATCGGCGCTGCAATGTAGATAACAGTAAAAAAAATTATTTTTTTTTAAACTTTCATTTTTGGCCAAGTTATGAGCTATTTTATACATATGCAAATGAGCTTTGAAATGGACAACTGGGCGTGTTTTTTTTCGTATGTCCAACTGGGCGTGTATTGTGTTTTTAACTGGGCGTGTTTACTTGTTTTACTAACTGGGCGTTGTGAATAGAAGTGTATGATGCTGACGAATCAGTGACCAATCAGCATCATGCACTCCTCTCCATTCATTTACACAGCAAGTTCACGTTCTTACTAGAACGATGTGCAGCCACATACACAAGTGTCCTGATAATGAATACACATGACCTCCAGCCTGGACATCATGTGTATTCAGAATCCTGACACTTCTGAATCTTTTCTGTGAGATTCCAGCAAGCCGCGCATAATCTCGCGAGATTACGAGGTAAACGAGATTTTGTTTCCCTTGCTGGAAATCTCACAGAAAAGATTTAGAAGTGTCAGGATTCTGAATACACATGACGTCCAGGCTGGAGGTCATGTGTATTCATTATCAGGACACTTGTGTATGTGGCTGCACATCGTTCTAGTAAGAACGTGATGCTGCTGTGTAAATGAATGGAGCGGAGTGCATGATGCTGATTGGTCACTGATTCGTCAGCATCATACACTTCTATTCACAACGCCCAGTTAGTAAAACAAGTAAACATGCCCAGTTGGACATACGAAAAAAACCACTCCCAGTTGTCCATGTCAAAGCTCATTTGCATATATATAAAATTGCTCATATCTTGGCCAAAAATGAACGTTTTAAAAAAAACAAAACGTTACTGTTATCTACATTGCAGCGCCGATCACATGCAATAGGAGATAGGGATTTGAGAATCTGGTGACAGAGCCTCTTTAAAGGTAAAGTCCAGTTAACAGAAAACTTACTCAATGTTCATTGTGGAGTCCTTCAAACTACTTTGGGCTTAGCTTATCTTGGCTTCAGTGCCACAAATGATATGACACCTACCACCATAACTTCCAGAACGAGCACATGAGTGTAGAAGACGGGTGCCGGTCTCCACCAGAGGAGGGATGATATGACCATTTTTAGTAGGTCATGAAGAAAGACCATCAGGACACTTATGTCCCCCTGTTCTAGTTAATGTTCATGGGTCCGCCACTGTTACTAGTCTGTTTCTATTATTCTATCCTCAAACATTGGGGCTTCCTAAATTATAAACCTTGTCCTCAGCTTAAATAACATTTCCGTTTGCATTGATATTGTGATTACGTGCTGAATAAATGAAACTTTGCTGCATAATGAATATATCACTGATGACACCACTGTCCTCTATTGTGCATTTCCAGTAAGCCTGGGACTAAATGTCGACCTGTTGGAAGGGCATTTGCTAAAGGGAATATTTACACATAATGTTACTCACGTCTTTCCGTTCCAGCAGTGAGTCCCTGCTGGCCGCCGCGGCTCTGGCCGTTTGCCACATCAGGTTGCTAGACAACTTGACTGATTCACTTCTTCTCGCTCCAGCGATGCCCTCTCCTGGTGCCTGGTACCAGTTAGTACCTGAACCTGAACTAACCTCATCCCATTCTCTGACTACAATTCCTGTCTCATCCTCTGGCTTGTCGCATCCTGATTGTGTCGCTAATAACAACTATCGATAACGATCTTGACTATGCTACAGCTCCTTCAGCACAATCATTAAATTTTCACTTGACAACCACCTGGGAAAGCCCATACCCCTTTGTTAGAGTTAAGGGAGAAGAGGAGGGAGATTCCTTATATTCTGAACCCCAATCTAGTCAATGCCAAACTGATTGTGGCTTAGAGGATACACATCGTTGGTAAGAATCGTAACAAATACACTAAAGAGTGTACATTCATATGTAAATTATGTGAATCAATAGCCTAGTCGACTACGCTATTGATTCCGTAAAAACGACGGAACCCTTGCACAACGGAGACCAATGAAATCAATGGTGATGGAAACGGAAACCTATGGTTTCCATTTGTGTCTGTCAGGGCTCCGTTCTGACGGAAAGCTCCAACGGAACGTCGGAATGGGACACTGGCACAGATGGGAACGAAGCCTTACATAGACGTTCTATGTGAGTCGTCTTCAGCCTGAGGATGAGCACTGATCACAGCCGAAAGAGCAAAGCTCTCAGCTAAGCGCTTCTGCACCTTCATTTCAGCAATGGTGGGGGTCTCAGCAATTGGACCCCCACCGATCCAAACTTTTCATATGTCTCTATGACATATCAAAAGTTTGATGAATGTATACAGTAGTTGCTATTTAAGATGTGGACTACATGATGGCTGGAGTCTTAGGCCCTGCCTGGACATTCTGTGCCTGAGATGCAAACCCAATACTGTTTCCGTCTCACACATTTCTTTATGTATGTAACACAAACATACAGATCATGTTTAAAGACTGAAAAATCACTTTTCCCATTAGTGGCACTTGCTATAAATCAGTTCTAGCATTGTTATTCACAACTGATAAATCTTGTATGAAAGGTTGTATAGCACAATGTGAAAAAAATCTAAAGGAATAATCAAAATAACACAAAGGACCATTTAAATGTCTAATCTTTTATAAACTGTGCAGCTACTGATATAATTGCTTCAAATGATATAAAAAGCCTTTTAATTTGGCTCTTATTTCCAGGCTTTTATTGGCAAAATATACTTGGCAGGGTATTTAAAAAATATTAGCAATAAATTGTTTATATTGCAACTTAATAGCTATTACTTAAATGCTAGAGGCAATTGTTCAGCTAATCTTGAACCGTTGATCTAATTAAACATGCATAAGAAACATAATTATTGAATGAGTCTGGGACACAGTCAACTTACATTGATTGAAATGATTACAAAATGGTTTATCCAGCTGTTTTGTGTATTACACCCTTGTTGCTGGGCTCTATGAATTTTTATAACTGATGTTGACGCCTATTGTTTTATTGATTGTATCCTTTTGATAAACTTAAAGGATGAAGGAAGTTGCCATTTATTAAAAATAATTTTATAGATATAATCTATAAATATACACTATGTGTGAAGTTATAGAGCGGGGTCTCCAAGTTCTTTTGCGTATGGTACATAAAAGTCACCAACACTGTTGACTCAATAACTGCAGAGCTCCCAACCTCCTCTGGTATTAACATACACACCAAAACTGTGCCCTGGAGCTTCATGGCATGGGTTTCCATGGCCGAGCAGCTGCATGTCAGCCTTACATCACTAGGCACAATGCCAAGCGTCGGATGGAGTGGTGTAAATCCGCCGCCACCGGACTCCGCAGCAGCAGAAAGGTGTTCTGTGGGGTGATGAATCACGCTTCTCTATCTGGTGGTCTGATGGATGAGTCTGGGTTTGGTGAATGCCAGGAGAACGTTACCTGTCTGACTGCATTGTGCCAGCTGTACAGTTTGGTGGAGGAGGGATAATTCTATGGAGTTGTTTTTCGGAGGTCGGCCTCGGTCCTTTAGTTTCAGTGAAGGGAAATCTTTATTCTTCAGCACACCAAGATATTTTAAACAATTGTACGCCTCCAAATTTGTGGAAACAGTTTGAGGTTCAGCCCTTCTCTGTTCCAGCATGACTGCGACCCAGTGCACAAAGCAACGTCCATAAAGACATGGGTGGTGGAGTTTGGTCTGGAAGAACTTGACTGGCCGCACAGAGCCCTGACCTCAACCCCATCGAACACCTTTGAGATGAACTAGAACGGAGATTGTTAGACCGGTCCTCTCCTCCAAAATCAGTGTCTAAACTTACAAATTCTCTTCTGGATGAATAAGCAAAAATTCCCACAGACACAATCCAAAACCTTGTAGAAAACCCTCCCAGAAGAGTGGAAGTTGTATTAGTAGCAAAGAGGGACCAACTCCATATGAATACCTATAGATGTCATAAAACTCCTATAGATGAAATGTCTAGATGTCCCGATACATTTGTCCACATAGTGTGTATGTATGTATATATGTATATATATATCCAGAAAATCTGATAGTCCAGCACCTATTAAGTGCCATCTATGCAAGAAGTGTGGCTGTGTATATATACATTTTAGTATTTATTTTCTGCTCGGGTCTGTGATCTGACCACTACGGTTTTCCAAAATTCTGGACCCCCCCCCTCCCCCAATAATCACGTGGCCTTAGAATGGCCTTACATAGCTTTTGGCAATAGTTTGACTCTTATTTGGTACATTGTAAAACAAGTCAAATTAATTACCAGAACCACTAAGGTTTTTTTTTTGCCCAATGATCTGATGACGGTAGAGAATTGGGTGTCCACAATATACTTCTCAGGAAAACAAACAGTACAATATTGCAACACGTTGGTCTCGATCTTCAGACTTTTCAAACAATCCCACATAAAAAATCCTCCTCCCCTTTACCAGAACAAAATGCACCGCCATTGCAGTTCCTGGTGCGGTACCTCAAAATTCTTACGCCAAGTATTAAAACTTTTAAAACTGACAATAACAACAGCTAAACATTTGTGATATCGCAAGAACGCCTTTCAATAAAATGAAAACTTCATGAAAATAATGGATTTTGATAAAAATAAAACAAAAAAAGGTGACGCCAAACACCTTCAAAAAAATCTTACAATGCCCATAGTTTAAACAAGAATACTTTATGTATAGCAATAATAACCCTATCTTGTTCCAGATATCCGGCTTCAGTAACATGTCCATTATTTCTTTGATTATGGTCAGGCCTTGCCACCGCTTTGGGGTCAGACACGAAGCCATACCTCTCATAAGAACAAAGTTCTGATCCCAAAATGCTTGGATGAGTAGAAATTATGCTCTGGGCCCACCTGTCTCTCTTCAATCACTGTGTAGTCTAAGGATACAGTGTCACAAAGCGGTCATCTGATGTCCATGACGTGGCTGCTGCGCTGCATACAACCACACTGACATCCTGCTCGGCGTGGTTTTCAAATTGATTGTTAGTGGCTGCCCGGTTTTACTCAAAAATCAACGCGCCCATTAACAATAAATTTGAAAACTGCACTGAACAGCATGTCAACAAGGTTTTCAGACGCATCATAGCCGCGTCATGTTCATGCGGATTTCGATGCGGATTTGCTGCAGGATACAAAGGGTGAACTCCGCATCAAATCCGCATGTAACACATGCAAATTTGCAGAGACCAAACCCGGGGTGAAACTTACTATGACAGGCGCCATACGGTGGCACGCAAAGTGACGGAGGCTCCATAGTATATACAGTGAAGGAAATAAGTATTTGATCCCTTGCTGATTTTGTAAGTTTGCCCACTGTCAAAGACATGAACAGTCTAGAATTTTTAGTCTAGGTTTATTTTACCAGTGAGAGATAGATTATATATATATATAAAAAAAAAAAAAAGAAAATCACATAGTCAAAATGATATATATTTATTTGCATTGTCCACAGAGAAATAAGTATTTGATCCCCTACCAACCATTAAGAGTTCAGCCTCCTCCAGACCAGTTACACGCTCCAAATCAACTTGGTGCCTGCATTATAGACAGCTCTTACAT
Source organism: Rhinoderma darwinii (assembly GCF_050947455.1). Classification (NCBI taxonomy): domain Eukaryota; kingdom Metazoa; phylum Chordata; class Amphibia; order Anura; family Rhinodermatidae; genus Rhinoderma; species Rhinoderma darwinii. The sequence goes on along the minus strand of NC_134693.1, from coordinate 24,024,175 downwards.
GGTCACCTGTATAAAAGACTCCTGTCCACAGACTCAATTAATCAGTCTGACTCTAACCTCTACAACATGGGCAAGACCAAAGAGCTTTCTAAGGATGTCAGGGACAAGATCATAGACCTGCACAAGGCTGGAATGGGCTACAAAACCATAAGTAAGACGCTGGGTGAGAAGGAGACAACTGTTGGTGCAATAGTAAGAAAATGGAAGACATACAAAATGACTGTCAATCGACATCGATCTGGTGCTCCATGCAAAATCTCACCTCGTGGGGTATCCTTGATCCTGAGGAAGGTGAGAGCTCAGCCGAAAACTACACGGGGGGAACTTGTTAATGATCTCAAGGCAGCTGGGACCACAGTCACCAAGAAAACCATTGGTAACACATTACGCCGTAATGTATTAAAATCCTGCAGTGCCCGCAAGGTCCCCCTGCTCAAGAAGGCACATGTACAGGCCCGTCTGAAGTTTGCAAATGAACATCTGGATGATTCTGCGAGTGATTGGGAGAAGGTGCTGTGGTCAAATGAGACTAAAATTGAGCTCTTTGGCATTAACTCAACTCGCCGTGTTTGGAGGAAGAGAAATGCCTATGACCCAAAGAACACCGTCCCCACTGTCAAGCATGGAGGTGGAAACATTATGTTTTGGGGGTGTTTCTCTGCTAAGGCCACAGGACTACTTCACCGCATCAATGGGAGAATGGATGGAGCCATGTACCGTCAAATCCTGAGTGACAACCTCCTTCCCTCCACCAGGACATTAAAAATGGCTCGTGGCTGGGTCTTCCAGCACGACAACGATCCGAAACATACAGCCAAGGCAACAAAGGAGTGGCTCAAAAAGAAGCACATTAAGGTCATGGAGTGGCCTAGCCAGTCTCCAGACCTTAATCCCATCGAAAACTTATGGAGGGAGCTGAAGATCCGAGTTGCCAAGCGACAGCCTCGAAATCTTAATGATTTACAGATGATCTGCAAAGAGGAGTGGGCCAAAATTCCATCTAACATCTGTGCAAACCTCATCATCAACTACAAAAAATGTCTGACTGCTGTGCTTGCCAACAAGGGTTTTGCCACCAAGTATTAAGTCTTGTTTGCCAAAGGGATCAAATACTTATTTCTCTGTGCACAATGCAAATAAATATATATAATTTTGACTATGTGATTTTCTGTTTTTTTTTTTTTTTATATATAATCTATCTCTCACTGGTAAAATTAACCTATCCTAAAAATTCTAGACTGTTCATGACTTTGACAGTGGGCAAACTTACAAAATCAGCAAGGGATCAAATACTTATTTCCTTCACTGTACCTTCATACAGCCTCCGTGCACACAGAGTTTTTGACCCAGTTCAAATCTAAAAAACAAAACAAAAAGAAAAACCCTTTAAATTCCTATATAAAATTGCCGGAACAATACCTACATTTTATCACCTAACCATAACTATGAGTGAGAAGTTCCCCTGTCAAAGTGCAGCCCCTGGTTATCGATCTACATCACATATAATATGTGTCCTAACAATTCTTCCTCTATTTAATGACACAGCAAGAAGCGATGAGACAGGGCATTACATACTTGATCTGATGAAGCTTGTATAAATACAGTACAGAATAGGCCAATAAAGCTCAGCAGCAATGCTCAGATTTATTTCCGTCCAGGCTCCACTGACATTTTATTCTTTTACGGTGTGTGGAAATGTTTAGCGTGTCCATGCTGCTCCAGTGACATTTTATAGAGCGGCCGAATGATACTCCTTCCTAATGAATAGCCTCAAACTCCAAAACATATACAATTTTCTCATTCTCTCTTCCTCTGGGAGGCTATGACAACATTTTGGCAAGTACGAGTAAACAGCTTTGTGTTGGCATGCAGTAAATTAAACTGAGTAATTAAAATCAATAGCAAAACACCAGCTAGACAGAAAGGTCATATAACGCAATAGAGTACTGGTGAGCAGCATATTGCAGAAAATCAAAATAATATTCAGAATTTATACACAGCCTTGAAAAACCATCAAAGAGCATTTCTCCATTAAATCAAATAAATCAACTGCAAATATAGGGATCCATACACATGGCCATATTATGGATCTGTCCTGTAGTCCGCTATGGGCCCATTCTGAACCTCTACATGTCTCCTATTTTACATGTTCTGTTTATTTCATGTAAATCCATGCAAAAAAATAATAATTAGATGCTGTGTTATAGAGTTAGGGTCCTCTTACATGGCCCGACATGAACCATGTAAACGAGTGCCGATCAACCTGACAACTCACTGGTTGGCGCTCGTTTGCTTCTTTCACAAGGAGCAATGCATGGGGACCAGTGATCGTTACTACGATCGCTCGTCCTCATACGTTTCTATCATGTCGGCGTTTACTTGTTCATCGGTTGGGCAATGATCGAGAACGAGCGATCACATGAATGCTCGTTTGCCCATGTAAAAGGGCCTTTACTCTAGGGGAGAATGCAGTGCTTTACATATGCACCATGACAAGACATGGACTACTGCCGCACAGTGTTATTACTGAGTCTAAGGGTCCTCTTACACGGCCCAACATGGACTGTGTAAATGAGTGCCGATCAGCGAGACAGCTCATTGATCGGCGCTTGATTGCTCCCGTCACAAGGAGCAATGCATGGGGATGAGCGATTATTACTACAATCGCTCGTCCCCATTCATTTCTATCATGTCGGCATACAATACGAGCGTTTGCTTTTTCATCGGCTGATCTTTGCCCTGTTTACACAGGACAATGATCGGGAATTAGCATTCATATGAACGCTCGTTGCCCGATAATTGACCCATGTAAAAGGGCCTTTAAAGAGGATCTGTCACTAGTTTAGTAATGAAATATCTCCTAGCTAATCTAATAGGAGCTGTCACACTGATAATAATAGTGCAAATTGTGTCCCAAAACTTTTATTATTTTAAAAGTTATGAGCTTATTTCTAATTATGCAAATGAGGCTATACTAGACAAGTGGGTGTCCACACCAACGATTCTCCTGAGGTGGAGCCTCCTCACAGCCTCTGACCAATCAGCATGAAGCTGCTTCACACAGTGTGAGAGACGGATGGAGGGAAGGGGGATCATTTAAAACAGCCATATCTCGAGCTGTGGACCACCTAGAGCAGCGGTTCTAGTGGCATATGAAAGAGGAGATTCTAATCTTTCATATGAATTGCAATACTAGCTGTGAAACAACTGCAGATATCGTCTGTTGAATACACAGTAGGGAATGGAAGCTGTATACTATATGATCACACTGTGTTGCTGGGCAGGGAAGAGGGAGAAGCTGTATGCTGATTGGATGGCGTCATACAGAAAACATTACACTGCCCAGAGTGAATAGAAAGAGTCACCTCCTATTTGGCTATAGAGCCAAATTAGCATATTTAGAAAAATGCTCATAACTTTGCAAATAATAAACGTTTCTGAAAAACAAATCCCACTGTAGTTATCAACATCATAGCGCCTATTAGATTAGTTAGGAGATAGGGAATTAATAAATTAGTAACAGATCCTCTTTAAAGTAGTGTCAAGATTTGTTATATTCAATTTAGCCTACCAAGGGTAGATCTGTATTGGGGTGGCAACCATCAGAGCTTCTATAGGGATGGTCTGTTCCACTTTCCCTGGCTCCTAAATGGCAAATATGCCAAGTTGGATAATGACATACAATAAAGCAGCGCTCCCCAACCTGTGGCTCTCTAGGTGTTGCAAAACTACAACTCCCTGCATGCCTTTGGAGATGTAGTCTCACAACAGCTGGAGAGCCACAGGTTGGGGACCACTGTAATAGGGAAATGCATCACTGCATAGTTGGACAGATTTGCTTGTCAGGGCTGTAGAGAGTTGGGTGACGACCCCTGTAATGGCAGCCATATAGTTGTCTCCCAGTGACTGTTTTACAACAGTTGTGAATGATTCAGAGACCAATGTACATAGCAATATTGATGTAGCATTGGAAAAATAAAAACTTTGATAGAATTGAGCATTTCCATTTTCTAAATAAGAATAGCTAAATAACAATACCTTGGAAGTTAACCGTGGTCACATGTGGTGGTATTTCTTTTTAAGTGAGTTTTAATGAATGCAGCTTCTGACTTCTGTCTTCCACCCCTAATGTTCTGTAAAATGCTTCACAGACCTGGATTTATCATTCTAATTTTATCTTAAATGAGAAAATCTCTCTTAATCCTGTAATACCATGATGCTTGAAATTCCTGAACTCTTTGATTTCTCTGATCTATAAAAGAAATACTATTAAGACTTTTGCATTTTAGATGTATGGCCTGACCTACTGATGTTAAAGGGAAACCCCTCAAGGGTCCACAGACTTTCTGAACAGTTAAGTTAGTTTTTTTTAAGGGTGATAGATGAAAGATAGATAGATAGATAGATAGATAGATAGATAGATAGATAGATAGATAGATAGATAGATAGATAGATAGATAGATAGATAGATAGATAGATAGATAGATAGATATGAGATAGATAGATAGATAGATAGATAGATAGATAGATAGATAGATAGATAGATAGATAGATAGATAGATAGATAGATAGATAGATATGAGATAGATAGATAGATAGATAGATATGAGATAGATAGATAGATAGATAGATAGATAGATAGATAGATAGATAGATAGATAGATAGATAGATAGATAGATAGATAGATAGAAATTAGATCGATAGATAGATACACTGGCGTAGCTATAGGGGTCGCAGCGTTCGCAATTGCGACCGGGCCCCAAAGCCAGGGGGCCCACGGCCTCCCGCACCACATCAATAAAAAGTTACTATAGTAACTCGGGCCGCGGGCCCCTGTTACTATAGTAACAGACTGTACTTACCTTCCTGGTTCCGGATCGCAGCGGAGGTCCTGACGTCAAGCGCTGTGCGCAGCGCATGACGTCACCGCGCTATGCGCCGCACACAGCATCGAGACGACAGAACTACCGCCGCGCCTGAAGAGGAAGGTAAGATTAGCCCTGACTGGTGGGGTCCGACAGTGGGAGCGAGTAGTGAAATGAAGGGGAGCAGCTCTCGTACGAGTGCTGCGGTCCCTTCAAAACAGCTGATTGGCGGGTCCCGGGAGACGGACCCTGACACATCAGCTATTGATGGCCTATCCTGTGGATAGGCCATCAATGTTTAGGGACTGCACAACCCCTAAGCCTAAGATGTAGCAGGCTTAGGGGGCCCATGAGACAGGATCACAGATTGTGTGATCCTGTCTGCTGGGCCCTGTATCTAAGCCAATCACATGGTAGGCTTAGATACATGGCCCATGCGTGATCCTGTCTGCTGGGCCCTGTATCTAAGCCAATCACATGGTAGGCTTAGATACATGGCCCATGTGTGAGCCTGTCTGATGGGCCCTGTATATAAGCCTACCACACTGTAGGCTTAGATACAGGGCCCCAGCACACAGTTATCTTATACTGTATAAGATTACTGTCTGCTGGACCCTGTATCTAAGCCTACCTTGTGGTAGGCTTAGATACAGGGTCCACAGACAGTATCACACATGGGCCCTGTATCTAAGCCTAACACATGTGTTACTAATCGTTTTTTTGTGTTTTCTTACAGGTTCGGTCGTTGGACTACATCGGATTCCAGGACTACTTTGATCCTTTTTTTTATTATCAATAAAATGGTTAATGAGGGTTGTGTGGGTTTTTTTTAAAATTTCAATAAAATATTTTTTCTATGTCTTTGTTTTTTTTTAAACTATATTACTACCACCTTAGTAATGGCCGCCGGCTGATTGACAGCATCCATTGCTAAGGCGGGGCTTAGTGTTAGCCGGTGCTGAGGCAAACACTAACCCCCTTCATTACCCCGGTACCCACCGCCACCAGGGGTGCTGGGAAGAGCCGGGTACGATCCTGTACCTGACCATCTGTAGTGATGGTCGGCCACAGGGGCGGCCGCAGGCTGGTAGTATCAGGAGGGGAAAGGCCAAAAACAGTGGCCCTTCCTACTCTGGTGATGCTAGGCTGCTGCTGCTGCTTTATTGTATCTGGCTGGTTATGAAAAATGGGGGGGACCCCACGTCATTTAAAAAAAAATAAAATAAAAAATAATTGGAAAGAACGATGTCGTGTCCCCCCCCCAATTTTCATAACCAGCCAGATACAACACAGCAGCAGCAGGCAGCATTACCAGGGTGGGAAGGGCCACTGTTTTTGGCCTTCCCCAGCCTAATACTACCAGCCTGCGGCCACCCCGGTGCCTACCCGTCACTACAGATGGACGGGTACTGGTTCGTACCCGGCTGTTCCCAGCACCCCTGGTGGCGGTGGGTACCGGGGTAATAATGGGGGGTTAGTGTTGGCCTTTGCACCTGCTAACATTAAGCCCCGCCTTAGTAATGGAGGTTGTCAATCAGCCAGCGGCCATTACTAAGGTGGTGATAATAAAGTTTAAAAAGATACAAGCACATAGAAACAATATTTTATTGAAATAAAAAAACACAACCCTCATTCACCATTTTATTAAGAATAAAAAAAACGCCGTCATTGAAGTCCTCGAATCCGAAGTCCAACAACCAAACCTGTAAAAAAACACAAACACACAAAAATAATCAGTAACACATAAAGAAGCAAAATTATTATTCTTACCTTTCCTAGGTCCAGCGCTGGAGCCGCAATGTCAGCCAGCTGAGTCCTGTATCGAATCCTATCACGTGTGATACTGTCTGCTGAGCCCTGTATCTAATCCTATCATGTGTGATACTGTCTGCTGAGCCCTGTATCTAATCCTATCATGTGTGATACTGACTGCTGGGCCACTGTATCTAATCCTATCATGTGTGATACTGTCTGCTGAGCCACTGTATCTAATCCTATCATGTGTGATACTGTCTGCTGAGCCCTGTATCTAATCCTATCATGTGTGATACTGTCTGCTGGGCCACTGTATCTAATCCTATCATGTGTGATACTGTCTGCTGAGCCACTGTATCTAATCCTATCATGTGTGATACTGTCTGCTGGGCCCTATATCTAATCCAATCATGTGTGATACTGTCTGCTGGGCCACTGTATCTAATCCTATCATGTGTGATACTGTCTGCTCAGCCACTGTATCTAATCCTATCATGTGTGATACTGTCTGCTGAGCCTTATATCTAATCCTATCATGTGTGATACTGTCTGCTCAGCCCCTGTATCTAATCCTATCATGTGTGATACTGTCTGCTGAGCCACTGTATCTAATCCTATCATGTGTGATACTGCCTTCTGAGCCACTGTATCTAATCATATCATGTGTGGTACTGTCTTCTGAGCCACTGTATCTAATCCTATCATGTGTGATACTGTCTGCTGAGTCATTGTATCTAATCCTATCATGTGTGATACTGTCTGCTGGGTCACTGCATCTAATCCTATCATGTGTGATACTGTCTGCTCAGCCACTGTATCTAATCCTATCATGTGTGATACTGTCTGCTCAGCCACTGTATCTCATCCTATCATGTGTGATACTGTCTGCTGAGCCAATGTATCTAATCCTATCATGTGTGATACTGTCTGCTCAGCCACTGTATCTAATCCTATCATGTGTAATACTGTCTGCTGAGCCACTGTATCTAATCCTATCATGTGTGATACTGTCTGCTGAGCCAATGTATCTAATCCTATCCATAGTTTATAGGGTCGTAGTGCTATAGATATGCTATGCTGTCTCATATACACACTTTTTTTTGGGGCGGACACACATGTATTGGGGCTATTTCCCGGACATTTTAAGCCCTGAGGGTATGTTCACACGGCAGCGTCCATTACGGCTGAAATTACGGTGCTGTTTTCAGGAAACAGCACCGTAATTCCAGCCGTAAAGGCATGTGCAGGCGTCTTTCGCTGCGTCCATTACGGACGTAATTGGAGCTGTTTTTCCATGGAGTCCATGGAAAACGGCTCCATTTACGTCTGAAGAAGTGACAGGCACTTGTTTGACGCGGGCGTCTTTTTTACGCGCCGCCTTTTGACAGCGGCGCGTAAAAAAAAAGACCGTCGGCACAGAACATCGTAAAGCCCATTCAAATGAATGGGCAGATGTTTGCCAACGCTTTTGAGTCGCATTTTCGGACCTAATTCAATGCTAAAACGCCCGAATTACGTCAGAAAATAGGGTGTGTGAACCCAGCCTTAGTGACACCCCGGCTGCTAGTGCTGCATTGTTGGGTTACTTAGGAGACCCAGCGATGCAGCTGAAAGCTGCGGACCGTCGGCCATGAGGAGTTTGCGGGGGGGGCCCAATAAGAACTTTTGCATCGGGGCCCATGAGCCTTTAGCTACGCCCCGAGATAGATAGATAGATAGATAGATAGATAGATAGATAGATAGATAGATAGATAGATAGATAGATAGATAGATAGATAGATAGATAGATAGATACGAGATAGATAGATAGATAGATAGATAGATAGATAGATAGATAGATAGATAGATAGATAGATAGATAGATAGATAGATAGATATGAGATAGATAGATAGATAGATAGATAGATAGATAGATAGATAGATAGATAGATAGATAGATAGATAGATAGATAGATAGATAGATAGATAGCTATGAGATAGATAGATAGCTATGAGATAGATAGATAGATAGATAGATAGATAGATAGATAGATAGATAGATAGATAGATAGATAGATAGATAGATAGATAGATAGATAGATAGATTGATAGATACGAGATAGATAGATACTAGATAGATAGATAGATAGATAGATAGATAGATAGATAGATAGATAGATAGATAGATAGATAGATAGATAGATAGATAGATAGATATGAGATAGATAGATATGAGATAGATAGATAGATATGAGATAGATAGATATGAGATAGATAGATAGATAGATAGATAGATAGATAGATAGATAGATAGATAGATAGATAGATAGATAGATAGATAGATAGATAGATAGATAGATAGATAGATAGATAGATAGATAGATAGATAAAAGCCGAAATCAAGAAGACAATAAACGAGAACCAAGAGGAATATATCAGTGACTGGAGGAACGACATAAAGACATCCCAGAAACTGACAATATACCGGAGTCTACAGCGGGAATATAAACTGGCGCCATATCTGGAGAAACTGCCAAACCCCAGAGACAGACAGATCCTGAGCCGCTACAGACTGAGCGCCCACAACCTGCTCATCGAATCCGGGCGCCACAGACAGACCTACAAGCCCAGGGAGAGCCGACTGTGCCAACAGTGCGACCAGGAGGCCGTGGAGGATGAGGCCCACTTCCTGCTACACTGCTCCAAATACTCAGCAGTGAGGGACACTCACTTCAGGAGACTCTCTGATCTCTTACCGGACTTCAGCTCCATGGAAGAGGAAGAGAAACTCTACATCCTGCTGGGTGAAGAGGAAACCACAGTGGGCACAGCGGCACAATATGTCACTGCATGCCATAAACTGAGAGAGACATGATATGCCATGGACTTGTATAACCCCGACCCTAGATGTGTCCCTATCCCCAAGCCCTCAGTCCCTATCCCTCATTCCCTTACTTCTTACTTGCTTTGGCAATGCTAATATGTATTTGGTCCTGCCAATAAAGCTTCTTTGAATTGAATTGAATTTAATTGAAATTGATAGATAGATAGATAGATAGATAGATAGATAGATAGATAGATAGATAGATAGATAGATAGATAGATAGATATGAGGTAGATAGATATATAGATAGATAGATAGATAGATAGATAGATAGATAGATAGATAGATAGATAGATAGATAGATAGATAGATAGATAGATAGATAGATAGATAGATAGATATGAGATAGATAGATATGAGGTAGATAGATAGATAGATAGATAGATAGATAGATAGATAGATAGATAGATAGATAGATAGATAGATAGATAGATAGATAGATAGATAGATAGATAGATAGATAGATAGATACGAGATAGATAGATAGATAGATACGAGATAGATAGATAGATAGATAGATAGATAGATAGATAGATAGATAGATAGATAGATAGATAGATAGATAGATAGATAGATAGATAGATAGATTAATATATATCGTATAGATAGATAGAAGAGATACGTAGATAGATAATAAAAGCAGAGATTGCAGCACTCCAACAACTTAATAAAGGCGGTATAGGTCATTAACCCATGTAGATGTTGGAGTTCTCTTCTTTTATTGTATAACTTTGGACCCTGGATCCGGGTTGGATACGCTGCCCAGATAATTTATTTGCCAAGGTGCTGATCTCTTCCATTTATAGTTAGATAGATAAATATATATGAGAGGGAGTGAGAGATAGAACATTTTGTTAGAAACCTGCTGTAAAGTAAATCAGTGTTCTAGATGACTAATAAAACAGAATAAGGAATGAATATCATCGCCCACAGAGCTGACAGTCTAATTTGTGAGGCCAGTTCTTCTTTTTCTCGAGATGTTATAGCATTGACATGACATCTTGGTATAAGACAGTGCATGCTTGTGGATTATGTACGTTAGATTCAAGGGCAGTCGATTTCTTTCTCAAACCGCTTAGTAAATGCTATATTTTCCTGTGGGAAGAACATTTAATGAGAAACTATAATGACGGAAGGCTGGCGGGCCTGCGCCGCTCAATAATATAATCACTAGTCATGGACCTGCTGCTACTGTAACTCAAAAAAAGGTGAGGCCTGTGCGGGTTAGCAGATTAATGTGCCTGTGATTTAAAGGGGCAGCTCCACCAACGCATTGTGGCTGTGCAGCTGTTTGCTGTCTGTTTTCATTATTGACTCTCCTTCCTATGACTCCTGCTCTGGACATATCAGCAATATTCATTTGACCCTTCTTTACACTGCAGCGTTTCCTATTCATGCGTAGAACCTGATACTAACATTTATGTCATTAATTTGTTCCTACGGAGACTTTAATGCAAAGCACTGATTGCTGTATTGTTCGGAAGGATTGGTGATCAGCTCAGAGGTCATCATACTGTACATTTAGCAATAAAGGCAAAGGGTTTTTGCCTGTTCCAATAATGATCCTATATTTTTGAAGTATTGCAAAAAAAATTCAGAGTAGTTTTTTTCAACATACGTTCCAGGGTTCTACCAAGGGGCCTTGGTGATGGCAGATAAACGTATAGTGCTGGTGCCATCTTCATATTTGAGTAGTAAGATCCATTGAGGCAGCCAACCAACTTCTGCTCACTTCTCATTGGGGGGGATGTTTGTCAACTATCCACCAATACATTCTCGTCTCAAGATCCCGTGCTACAGGGTCCAACACTCCATGAAAATCAGGGGTTAATTTACCCTGCCAACTTACCCTTTAACCCTGGTATATAATGACTAGTATAGAAAACCGTTACATGGGTTTGCTAGCAAAAGGAATGATAAGTATTTATAATTGTGCTCTTTGAGAACGACGTTGTTCATTACAGGCTCGTCTTACTTCAGGGTTTTGCCTTCTTAACGCCTTGTTTTGGGAATTGGTTTCTCATAGTTGCTCTTTTTATTCTCTGAGCCAAATATATATATATATGATAATTATCAGCATTGTCCCTGATAATCAATATATATTATTGGATAACTATTGCATGCACAGTATTTCCTTAATTACTCCTAAAAATAAGAAAATCGTAAATCAAATCGAAAATTGGCCATAGGGTTGAGAAAAATCAAGATTTTATTTTTTTGCAAAATCGCCCAGCCCTACACACAGTGATAACTCTGAGTACAGATAATGTAGTAGATGTTACCTGCAGTCCTATGTAACACCACAGATAAGACAGTGATAAATCTGAATACAGATCATGTAGATGTTACCTGCAGTCCTATGTAACACCACAGATAACACAGTGATAAATCTGAATACAGATAATGTAGATGTTACCTGCAGTCCTATGTAACACCACAGATAACACTGATAACTCTCCGAGTACAGATAATATAGATGTTACCTGCAGTCCTATGTAACACCACAGATAACACACAGTGATAACTCTCTGAGTACAGATAATATAGATGTTACCTGCAGTCCTATGTAACACCACAGATAACACAGTGATAAATCTGAATACAGATAATGTAGTAGATGTTACATGCAGTCCTATGTAACAGCTCAGATAATACAGTGATAACTCTCTGTGTACAGATAATGTAGTAATGTTACCTGCAGTCCTATGTAACACCACAGATAACACACAGTGATAACTATGAGTATAGATAATGTAGTAGATGCGCACACAGAAATATATACAGATACAGGGGCGTAGCGAAAGGCTCATAGGCCCTGGTGCAAGAATTCAAATTGGGCCCCCCTACCCCTTCCCAACAGCACCAGACCCTTGCACACGCTTATGCCCAGCCGCCTTGCCCGACAGACCCCATGGATGCCTCCACAGTATAGTGCTCCCTATAGCTGACCCCACAGTATAATGCCCTATAGCTGCCCACACACAGTATAATGCCCCCATAGATGCCCCCACACAGTATAATGCCCCTCATAGCTGCCCCCACAGTATAATGCCCTCCATAGCTACCCACACAGTACATTTCCACCCATAGTGGCCCCATACAGTATAATGCACTCCATACAATATAATGCCTCCATACAGCATAATGCCCCCATAGCTGCCCCATACAGTAAAATGCCCCAATAGCTGCCTCATACACTATAATGTCCCATACAGTATAATGCCCCCCATAGCTGCCACATACAGTATAACACCCCCGATACAGTATAATGTCCCCATAACTGTCCCATACAGTATAATGCCCACACAGTATAATTCCCACCATAGCTGTCCCATACAGTATAATGCACCCATACAGTATAAAGCCCACCATAGCTGTCCCATACAGTATAATGCACCCATACAGTATAAAGCCTCCCATAGCTGTCCCATACAGTATAATGCCCCCATACAGTAAAAGCCCCCCATAGCTGTCCCATACAGTATAATGCCCCCCATAGCTGCCCCATACAGTATAATGCCCCCATAGCTGCCCCATACAATATAATGTCCCATACAGTATAATGCCCCCATAGCTGCCACATGCAGTATAACACTCAAAAAGAAGCACATTAAGGTCATGGAGTGGCCTAGCCAGTCTCCAGAACTTAATCCCATCGAAAACTTATGGAGGGAGCTGAAGATCCAAGTTGCCAAGCGACAGCCTCGAAATCTTAATGATTTACAGATGATCTGCAAAGAGGAGTGGGCCAAAATTCCATCTAACATGTGTGCAAACCTCATCATCAACTACAAAAAAACGTCTGACTGCTGTGCTTGCCAACAAGGGTTTTGCCACCAAGTATTAAGTCTTGTTTGCCAAAGGGATCAAATACTTATTTCTCTGTGCACAATACAAATAAATATATATAATTTTGACTATGTGATTTTCATTTTTTTTTTAAATATAATCTATCTCTCACTGGTAAAATTAACCTAGCCTAAAAATTCTAGACTGTTCATGTCTTTGACAGTGGGCAAACTTACAAAATCAGCAAGGGATCAAATACTTATTTCCTTCACTGTATATATATATGATTGGTTAATGTTTACCCAAAATATGGACCACTTGCCAGCCCAGTTAGATTTTTGCTGTGGCATTTTAGTTGTTGCTATGGAGGTAGACCTAAAGGGCTTGTCCAGGATTAGAAAAACATGGCTGCTTTTTTCCAAAAACAGCATCACACCTGTCCACGAGCTGTGTGTGGAATTGTAGATCAGGCTTATTCACTTCGATAAGCTGAGCTTCAGTACCAGACATAACCCATGGACAATTGTGGCACAATTTTTGGAAGAAAGCTGGAATGTTTTTGTAATCATGGACAACCCCATTAAGACCCCCTGTATTGCTCCAAACTGGATGGTATTGGACTTTCATGCATTGTATTGCATTTCATCTGCCACCCAAATGGGACATCTAACCATCCCACAACTACTATGACTAGTGTAGATAGCCAACTCTCCCTATTTCGTAATACCCCATCTCTTATCGATCTGTCCCTTTAATGGGACTTTCATCTCTATGGCTGCTTTGCTAAGAAATTACGGACATTACATCTAACCTGAACAGGTCCTCCACCCAGAGTGCTCTGTTCTCCCTCACGTCTGTGTGCAAGAAGGTCAATGGTTATAATTTTTGGGGCTGTTGCCAGTCCATCATTTCTTACTATGAAGCTGTATTCTGCAATTATGATTATTTTATATAAAGATTTAATGCAATATAATTATATTTAAAGGAACATATTACACCATCAACCTAATAAACCGATACAAACAACTGAATGAAATACATATAAACCTTTCTACGGTAACGTATCTCCGGAGTGTTCTATTTGAGCCATTTTGTTTGTGTTTAGCTATAATTGGACGGGCAGGACTGTAACATGCATGCAATACACCTGTGATCATCTTATCGATCAATGCTGTGTCCGTCATCTTATGTAATGAGTGAGACGTATTGATGCACATGTAACAAAGTATGCACTTAACCCCCGAGGCATCCCATTTAAGGGGAGCTATTGATTCCTCTTTTTCATATAGCTATATGAATTGCTATTTTCCATAACGCCTGAATGTAGTTATTTACCAGGGGATCTTATTGATTTTAATGGAGACGTTGAATGCTCGTGTCAGATATACAAAGACAGCTTAAGAAACAATGGATGCATTTGCCTTTTATGTATCATTTCCAGAGAACACAGAATTGATACCTTGGCTGTCAAACAATGCATTAGCTTTCAAAACAAAAATCTGTGTTCCATTGGAATCAGGGAAATCAGACATATAGGGATTAGAGGTATACTTACCATTGTCTGGACCCCTCTACTAAAGTGGTCATTTGAACCTTTGTCCTAGATATTTTTTTTTGGGGAATGCAAAATCTGTACCTGCACTTTTACGGTCGATTCGCTTTACTTCCTTGCGTGTAAAAATCAATACACAACTTTTTCTCCATGTATGGCCTACATTGTCACAGATGTGCAGGGCTACCATCCGGAATATTTGGGCCCAAGAAACAGAAGATCCAGGCAGCCCAGCGTTCTCTGTCCTTGTAACCATTGGTTTTCTTTATTTATTTATTTTGTCATTTTGTTTCTTTTTTAGTGTAATGAATAGCGTAGGCCTTTATGTATTATTTACACTAAAACAATGTATATGCCATGTATACTTTTTTCCTAATGTAAGTCAAAGACAGAACCCATGCATGTGTATGGCATACATGTAAATCCCTTATTTCCCTATAATTGTTTGTAATGTAACAAAAGCATGTTTTCCCTTTTAGAATTTTATTTTTACTTTTTTTGTCAAATGTGTACAAATTTCTACCATATGTTTGCAGATTTTTTCCAGTGCATATTTTTTTATTCCCCCCAAAAGATATCTTGCAAAACATGGTGTGAAGGAAACTGAGAGGAAAGGGGCACAATCTTACAGGGGCCAAGGATTTTATGGAGGAAAAGGGGGACTAATCTAGCAGGGGTTTTTGGCTTTGTGAACATAGGGTGTTAAAAAAAAATGGAATGTGTGGGAAAAAAACTAGAAAATGCAGAATGAGAGCATGGAAGGTATTAACCAATTTGAGTTTTCCATTTAAATTTTTCCCTCCCCGCCTTCCAAAAGCCATAACTTTTCTATTTCTTTGTTGACATAGCAATATGAGGGCTTGTTTTTTGCGAGGTTGTAGTTTTTCATAGCGCCATTAATTGTACCGCATAATGTACTGAGAATCTGAAAAAAATTATTTATGGGGTGAAATGGGAAAAAACAGCGATTACACCATATTTTAAAAAGACACTAGACCAAAGTCCATCCAGCTTGGGCTGTACAGATGACAATGAAGTGCTGCTGTAAAGTCTAAATTTGTAATATTAAAGGGCGTGCCGGGTTGGCAACCTGATTTTCTCTTTTTCTGGACCACTTTTCCATAAAAAAAATTTATGAACAAATTGGAAAACTACAATGAATGATAAAGATGATAAGTGATATACATGTCTATATCTCAGACAATGAACATATTAGTGGTTATTATGAGCTGTAAAATTATGATAATTACAATCAGAAAAACCTCACTAGTTCATCCAGCATAAAAAAAATATATCAGCCGCATACTTTTTTCGGCAGGTTGGCAACCCTGAGAGTGTGAATTCCCCCTCAAATATAAATAAGCACCAGCTGCCCTATTAGTCCATATAAGGGACAATTCCAGGACCCTACAAGAACACTAAGAGCCAATGTTGTTGGTCGTAGGCTAAATTTGTCTGGTTTAGTAAACCTATTTCCAAATATCCTATCCTAGAGAAATCTGAGTTAATAGATCTCGGTCCTCCATTCAGCACTTCTTCCATTAGTCAAAGTAGGGAGTTTCTTAAAAGGGCACTTCTTGCCCTGGAGGACCTGGCACAACTATGCATTACTCAAACAGCTCATTGTTTTCAATAAGTACAGTGTAATGTAACATTTAAACTGTGGGGGCGCTGCACGGTTCTCTATAAAAAAAAAATTTCATCTAATTTCCAGCGTTCTATAAGAGAGACAGAGTGTGATCAGGATATGGTTGGAGGAACCTTATTACAAAAAGGAATTGTCCTACGTGGAAAAACCCTTTAATATATATATAAACATTTATATATATATATATATATATATATATATATATATATATATATATATATATATATATATATATATATATATATATGCATATATATATATATTTTATTTTTTTTAAAATATTTTTATATATATATTTATTTAAAAAAAATAGGAAGCCGGAAAGAATCTCTAAAGAGATGTGATAATAATGATAATAAACTCCATGTTACCAGAGTTTTACAATTTGATTTTTATTTGAGTGTTTTTCTTTAATCAACAAAAAAACGTTTTTCAATTTCCTAAAATTTTTGGGAATTTTTGGTACGGTTTTTTGTTCTTCTGCCTTGAAGGAAAAAACTTGATGTGTGTAGAGGTAGAGATAGTTCATTCCACACAGTTTAACTATAAAATATGAAGGATATTCAGCGAGACTCCTCTAATTAATGTTGGCAATAACAAAAGCAATACTATTAATCCTCTGCGTCTGCATTGACTTCAGTGAACGTTGCCAAAAAGATTTTACTTTCCGCAAAGAGCACTTAAAGCAGGATTCAATCTTGGATGACAAATATTCTTGGCCACAGAGCTGCGTGATGTGAAATGTCTGCGAGGTTTATTTCAGACAGTGCTGTGTACTTGCCCATAGAAGGTTTGGCTCACTTTATCATTCTCAAATTTTAGCCGATAAATTGATGTTACGTAAAGAAGTTTCTATACAGTATTGTTGAATCGAGACCTGTATTAATGTTAACTTGCCTGATACACAATTCCAAGTAATTGGGAGCTAATGTTTGGAATCTGTGTTCGTATCTAAAAAATACATATAGGTTGAATGTAACTCCACTTTTTTAAGGCTTCGTGTCACCTCCACCCTCCATTCCATCCTGAGAATCTTCTGCTTGAGAGAAGGGTGGTGTGACCTAAGGGATGGTTCTCTCCTTTTCTCTATTGTTGCTTGGGTTGTAAAAGAGGGAACCCTA
Organism: Rhinoderma darwinii; assembly: GCF_050947455.1. Lineage (NCBI taxonomy): Eukaryota > Metazoa > Chordata > Amphibia > Anura > Rhinodermatidae > Rhinoderma > Rhinoderma darwinii. The sequence continues at coordinate 24,006,581 of NC_134693.1, read as the reverse complement.
CATAGGCTCACACTGTTGATAAGGGAGGGAAATGAGTTCAACCTAAGGCCTTATTCACACCAGCGTGTCAGATTTGCATCTGCAAAAAGCCGTTTTTCATGCATATGACCGTCCTAGTTGCATCATATTGGTTTCCGTGTGCATCCGTTTCTCTCGTCCATGTTTCTCCTCTGCCGGCACTTCCTGGTTTTCCTTTACTTTTTTTTTCTTCATTTCTTCAGCAACTGATGCGTGAAAAACAGATAGCACATGGATGTTGCCCTTGTGCTGTCCATTTTTTTCATGCACCCATAGACTTTATTGGGTAGTATGGTCCGCAAAAATGGACCAGAATAGGGTATGCAGTGAGTTTCTCACAATGGATACCCGCTTGGTGAAAAAAAAAAAACGGATGTATGAATAGCACCATTTAATTGCATGGATCAGTGTGCTGTCCGTTGTTAATACCTGGTCCGCTCCAAACATCATCCCCTTCCCGCTCCATGATGTGCTGGGTCATGATGTGCACATCATGGGTCAAGAAGGGGTTAAGTAAGAAGCAGTCAGGGGGGCCGGCGCTGCCGGATCCCTTGACTGACGACTATAAGACGCAGGGACTTTTTTGCTAATTATTCTTGCTAAAAACTGCGTCTTAGTCCGAAAAATACTGTAATTTTTATTAAAAATATTTAGGATAACCCATCATTTCTTCATTTAAATCCCTGTTCACTGTGGGATAAAGAATCCTGTGGGTGGCCCCAAACATTGATTGACTGCCTTCCCACCATTAATACAGAAATAACTGCCAATCATTGGGTAGGACCGCCCACTGGACTCTTAAGCTCAAAGTTAGCAGTGAATTAAAGGGGTTTTCCAGAACCTTTAGGCTCCATGCACACAAACTTATTTTTGCGGCCGCAATTCATCCGCAAATCTGCGGTTGAATTGCGGCCCCATTAATTTCAATGGGCCCATGCACACTACTGTGGTTTCCACGATCCGTGCATTGCCCAGGATCCTGGACCGCAAAAAGAACGGACATGTCTTATTACAGCCTTGTTTTGCGGTCCAGGCTCATAGAAATGAATGCACGCAGCCATGTGTATGGCCCACGATTTGCGGGCGGCTGCAGGTGAAACTCCGCGGCCGTCCGAGCCGCAAATAATGGCCTTTGCACACCACTACGGTCGTGTGCATGAGGCCTTAAAATACTTTATATTTCACTACGCTTCTAAAAATAATCAAATTTGTAATATACTTACGTTTGGACTTCCTTATCTAATACCCAATTCCAGGACTGGTCACGTGATGCGTCTCCAGTCTTGATGACATAGTTTCTTCCGGCGCTGCCCCGTACATTTTATTTTTGCGGCCGGCTCAATTTACGGTGACGTCACTGTACACTGGGGGAAAGAGTAGACCGGATCCTCTTCCTCCAGCGTCTCTGAGCATGCGTAGTTTCTACAATAGCAGTGTTTACTACGCATGCTCACTCTTGCGCTATCACAGCACCTGCGTGTAGCGCGTGAAAGAGGTAAACATAGCGAAGGCTATAAACAGACCTTTACAGCAAGGAACGAAAATGATAATTATCAAAAGGTATTTTGGGGGGTTTATTTATGGTTATATAAAGCGTGCAGACTATTAATAAAACATTTTTTAGATCTCGGAAAACCCCTTTACATGAATAAATGGCAAATTATTCTGTATCTTTTCGTACACAACGACATATCTATCTGTTCAGCTCCTACTTCTCTATAACATGTGCCCTACAGATACAACAGCACGTTGGAAGTCACATGTTCCCTTTATGGTCAAGTCTATATAATGAGCTATATCTATTCTAACCAGATAGCAATAATACATGTATCTACAGTATACTGCCTGATTATGGAGAGAATATATAAAATCACTTAACCATTTTATCATTGAAGGCAATAGCGCTTGAAAGTTATCCCCACACTTTATGCCGTGACTGGCGCTGCGGATTGCAATCATTTTCGCTGTCGCTGCCTCGGTTCAGTCCACATCATTGCTAATTTTCTTTCCCATCGATCTTCTAAAGTTCCTGCAGTTTTATTTGTTTTATCACCAGACCATCATGTTAGTTTGAATTCTGTTGACTTTGACAAGAGCCATACAGGCAGAAAGAAGATGATGTTGGGAAATGATTTTAATGGTTTTGATTATATAACCATTATAAGCCAAACACGACCATTAAAGACGGAGGCTCTTAAGCAAGCAAGGCCAATATTAGTAGGAGGAAATTGCTGTATTTTAATATAAAGTTGAACAACAGATAAGAGATTTTTGGTCAAACCGGTTTACAATTTTCTTCGATTCTGGACATCTTCAGTACATTCCCGAAGTCAAGCTATAATAAAATGACATACATTAGAGAAAGAGCAATAATTGAATTCTCATTTTTTTACTTAAAGGACCACTAAACTTGAAGAACGGCTTGGCTCGTACAAAAGAACGGCTTGCAGATACAAATATAGGATTTTGGACAATTCTTAAAGAGTTATTCTATAAGGCCCCCGATATAGCTCTTCTGTAAGGCTGGATTCACACGAGGTCATTACGTCCGTAATTGACGGACGTATTTTCGGCCGCAAGTCCCGGACCGAACACAGTGCAGGGAGCCGGGCTCCTAGCATCATAGTTATATACGACGCTAGGAGTCCCTGCCTCTCCGTGGAACTACTGTCCCGTACTGTAATCATGTTTTCAGTACGGGACAGTTGTCCTGCAGCGAGGCAGGGACTCCTAGCATCGTACATAACTCGGTCCGGGACTTACAGCCAAAATACGTCCGTCAATTACGGACGTAATGCCCTCGTGTGAATCCAGCCTTAGGGTCCTATTAGACGGGCAGATATTCTTTCATGAACAAGCGACGAGCGATGATTTAGTGACTCTTTTACGTTCGAAAGGCGGTCGATTACACCGCACAATAATTGTTCAGTCGTTGCTGCGATCGTTGCTCATTCGTCCAGACCTCATCTATGAACTGCTAACAACTGGAAGATTTCTGATTAGACGAAAGGATGTGGCGGCGACAAATGATAATCTTCTGCCCAGGTCTGTCGCATATCGATGGACACCCAATGATTTACCGTTCGTTGTTCGATCGTAGCTCGCTATTATACGTAGCGCTTATCTCTTGCATTCTAGGGATTATACAAACATTTGTACAATAATCGCTCCATCTGTGGGCATGTAGACACACAAACTCAAAAACGTCTGAATATACGGAGTTGTTTTCAAGGGAAAGCAGCCCCTGATTTTCAGACGATTTTTATTCAAAGTCGTGTTTTTCGCTGCGTTTTTTACGGCCGTTTTTTGAGCTGTTTTTCTATAGCGTCGGCTCCAAAAACATCTCATGAAGTGACATGCACTTCTTTTTCGCGGCCGTTTTTCAAAACGGCTGCGCAGAAGAACGGCCCATCGGAACAGAAAGCCGTTTTTCCCATTGAACTCAATGGGCAGATGTTTGGAGGCGTTCTGTTTCTGATCTTTCGGCCGTTTACGGCCCGAAAAACGGCCAAAAATAAGCCGTATGAACATACCCTAAGGGCACATACAGACGTGGCAGAATTTTTCCACTGCAAGTATTGGTGCAGATTTGGGGCAATTACGCAATGAATCTGCACCAACATTTGCATGTTTGACAGGTAATTCAGACGTTGCAGATATCACAGCGGACTTGCCACAGATTTCAGTTTTTGCATTGCAAAGGCTGAAATCCTCAGTGAAATTACGCTTCTTCTCCGCAATCGAAAGAGCATGCTGCGGAGGGAAAAATCTGCACTGCAGCCTAAATTCCGCAAAGTAATTTTCTGCAACGTCTGAACTAACTTTCCTAAAAATGTATAGAAAGAAATGAAAAAAACGGCCGCTGGAGAATTCCACTGCGGACTGTACGCAGCGGAATTCAACAGCAATTCCGCCACGTCTGAACGTGCCCTAATAGGTTCTTTACAGATGCAGCATTGCTTTCTGATGGTGATCACATTGAAAGAAAACATATTTTTTGTGTCCATGAATTGTCGAGGTAAGACCTATAGTTGTGTTCGTCCTGAATTTCAATTTTTAAGAATATAATGCAAGAACTACAGGACTACCAACAATAATAAGAAAAATGCAGGATGCAATTGGCGCTATCACTGGGTAGTAAAAATTTCTAGCTGAGGTAAGATAAAAAATTTATTTGACAGATAGAAAAAAAGCGTACAATGCACTTCGAGATCGATCCGACCTCTTCCGTAGGTACCACTACAGGACTGACAGGACTTCTATGACATCTGCCAAAATATTGGAGACCATAGATATTTATAGCATATAAATTAGTTATGCCATAAAATTGTGATCTATAGGGTGCCACTATTGGCACCCCCACCAATCCAGAGTACAGGGGTTCCCTATTCCCAACCGTTCATGAGTAGTAATTCTCCATTAAAATGAATAGTCAACTACCTAAACATTTGTGTGAGTTTGGTCAGCTTCCATGTCTCTAATAAACTTTAATCCTTGGGATTTTTACCTAAGAGACATAAATTTCATATCTTGTTGGTATGTCACAAATGTCAATAGTAAGGAAATCCTTCTAAGCTGTACCCCCTGGAAAGGATTAAGTTAAAAATTCTAAACCCAGCAGGGTTTAGCTTCTATTGCACTTGTTGACCTCATTACGGTGTTGTTTTAAAGAGGTTGTCCGGCCACTGGGTAATTTTCATACTGATAACCTATTCACAGGATAGGTCATCGGTATATAATTGGTGGGGGTCCGACACTCGGATCCCACACCGATCAGCTGCATCGGCTGCCTCCGGACACCAGATGTCCGTACCAGAAGCAGATGGCTCCGGTCACAGTGCAGCGGCCATGTTGCAGTACTGCAGCTCTGTTTCCTTTTCAAGTATATAGGAGCAGAGTTGCAGTACTGCAGCATGGCCGCTATGCAGTGTACTGAGCCTTCTGCTTCCAGCACTGAACACTACATAAATTCTGGTGCCTGGAGGCAGCCGGAAAGCTGATCAGTGGGGGTCCGGGTGTCGGACCCCCACTGATCATATATTGATGACCTATCCTGTGGATAGGAGAAAAATGTGAATCAAAGTACAGCGCTGCTAAAATCAATTGCAAATCCAGACAAGGAAGTAATTAATAAAAGGGATTTATTGGGTTTTGAATAAATAATTAATTAAATAGGCTACGGGTTTGGACGCTGGACCAGCGTCGAAACGCGCAGCCTATTTAATTAATTATTTATTCAAAACCCAATAAATCCCTTTTGTTCACGTTTTTCTCCTTATATGCCTTATTGAGCGGTTGCCTTTGTGCCACCGGTTTGGACCTAGCTGCATCTACATCACCATTTATTACCTGCCTACAGTAGAGTTGTGTCTACCCTTGCACAACTCTAACAGGTGAGTATAATCTTCACCATTGTTCATCTTCCGCATTTTCTCTTGTGATTTGCACCATTTGTTTTTTTTACTCTTTTTTTCCTCTATATCCTGTCGATAGGTCATCAGTATGAAAATCCACCCAGTGTCCAAACAACCCCTTTAACTCTTACCAGAGCATATAACTAAACTAAAGGTGGTTATACACATTGGATTATTGTCAGACAGTCAGCTAATATGCATGAGAACCTCCTGACTCTCCCCTGATGGTAGATTGTGGGAGAGAAGGATCGTGCAGTGGGATTTCAACGTGCCCGATTCTTTTGTACTTAGGGGAGATAAGCTGCCACCAAAGGTTTTCTGGCAGCAGCTTACTCCCCTTTCCCCCTGATCCGAGCATGCATGTGTATAGGGAAATTGAGAGGAATAGCTGTCGGACAAACAAGCATTTTTTTGAAGGATCGAGAGGATTAGCTGTTGGCTGAACCCGCATGTGTATGAAGGAATTTGGAGGAATAGTTGTTGGCCTGAAAGCCATCTAATGTGTATGGCTAACCTTACAAGCAACACTGCTTATAAAGGGTTTGTCCACTCAGGACAACCCCCGTGCTTATGTCCTGTTAAGAAATATGGGCATCATGGAGAGGGCCCCTTTCTTGAGAATCCCTTCTACCAGTTATAGTAGAGAAATGAAACATAGATCTGGACTTGTGCACATGTGTTACATGGTCGGCCATTCGAAATATGCAGTCATCAATAGATTTTCGTCGAGGGTTACAGAGACTGTGATTGGTTGCAGCGCTTACATGGGACAAAACAACATCCTCTCAGGAGACCGCCGGATGCGTCTCAGCAGTGGTCACATGGGGCATGATAATGTCATCTCAGGAGGCCGGCGGCGAGTTATCACTACTAAAGGACCAGGCCAGGTCAGTTTTTTATCTCCTCTTCTCTCCAATTCCTTTTTCCAATCTGTAAAAAGGCGGAAGGTAGCCGCCGTTATGCCGGTTCGTGCGAATCGATTTCACAGAATCCAGAACATTTGGGAAATTCTGATAGAATTTGACTACTAGTTTAGAATTGATTTGCTCATTTTTATTGTTTACTATTAGGGTATGTTCACACGGCCAAATTTCAGACGTATACGAGGCGTATTATGCCTCGTTTTACGTCTGAAAATACGGCTCCAATACGTCGGCAAACATCTGCCCATTCATTTGAATGGGTTTGCCGACGTACTGTGCAGACGACCTGTCATTTACGCGTCGTCGTTTGACAGCTGTCAAACGACGACGCGTAAAAATACAGCCTCGTCAAAAGAAGTGCAGGACACTTCTTTGGACGTTTTTTGGAGCTGTTTTCTCATAGACTCCAATGAAAACAGCTCCAAAAACGGACGTAAAAAACGCCGCGAAAACGGCGCGAAAAACGCTGCGAAAAATGCGAGTTGGTAAAAAAATGTCTGAAAAGCAGGGTCAGTTTTCCCTTGAAAACAGCTCTGGATTTTCAGACGTTTTTGTTGACTACGTGTGAACATACCCTTAGTGACAATGTACAACTACCCCGAAGTACAAGTAGTTTTAGGGTATGTTCACATGGCCTATTTTCGGACGTTTTTCGGGCCGCAAACGCCCAAAAAACGGCCGAAAAATCGGAACCAGAATGCCTCCAAACATCTGCCCATTGATTTCAATGGGAAAAACTGCGTTATGTTCCGATGGGCCACGAAAAAGAAGTGCAGGTCACTTCCCGGGACGTTTTTGGAGCCGTATTTCATAGATTCTATTGAAAAACAGCTCCAAAAACGTCCGAAAAAAACGCAGCGAAAATCGCGAGTGGCTCAAAAAATGAATATCAGGAGCTGTATTTTCAGACGTTTTTAGTCTAGTGTGTGAACATACCCTGAGGATATATTCACACGGAGCAGATTTGCTGCCGAAATTTCTGCGTCTGTCCCATTCATCACAATGGATCTTGTAGAAATCTATCTGCTTGCCGCTGAGACAACCTCATTCATATTGGAATTTCTGTTACAAATCTTCCTCATGTGAATATCCTTACATGTCATATATGTCGGCACTAAGCACATTATCTTGATTCTCGCCCCAGGGCCTCGTTCTTAATATCGTGCCTTTTCCCTGATAATAATCTCGGCACATGGATAACTCGGCAATTGTTGCTGCGACACTTGATGATTTTCTTCTGCCCGGAATGTGACTGCGTCCTGCCAGCTTCCGAGTGTATTAGTATTCCGCTGGCAGCCAGCTCTAGGTTGGGAATTTTATTTATTTATTTTTGTGTCCATAACCAGAGGGAACAATCACACTGAAGCGGTTTTGCGGCTATAAACCAGCCAACATAATTGGTTTTAATTTTAATTTTTGTAATGGCTTTAAATTAATAGGAGCAGCTGCTGTCACAGTGTGTGGGTGTCCTTTTCCAGAAGGCAGAGCGCGAAAAATAGTAATAAAGAGGGAAAAAAGTAAATAGTGAACTGTGTAGGACAATAAAGGTTAATTCAAGAACCATGACATGTCTTTGGTTTAGCAAATGCAGAAAGGAAGATCTAGAATAGAGATGCATCCACCCCCTCCTTAATTCCAGGATAAGATCAAAATCTTATTAGCTTTTACTATGGCTGCCTGTATCAGAACATTAAACTCACTGTCTCCCCATGACTCACTTAAATAGATTAGTGGTTACAAAGTGCTAGGAGAGATAAGAATAGATTAGCAAGGAAAAGAATCCTAATATCATTATTTTTAGAAGGGCACAGGGGATCCTGCCATTAACCCCTTACTTGTCATAGAGACTGGCTAGGAGTTATTTTGTTCTGCATTCTGCATAACATTAAAGGGACATTCTGTTATTACGTCCCACTAATTGACCATCTCTGGGAAAGAGCAGTTAAAGGAGTTGTCCAAAGTTAGAAAAAAAAGGATACTTTCTTCCAAAAACAGCGCCACACCTGTCTACAGGTTGTGTGTGGTATTGCATCTCAGCTCCATTCACTTCAATGGAGCTGAGCTGCAATACTAGGCACATCCCTTGGACCGGTGTGGTGTTGTTTCTGGATTAAAGCAACCATGCTTCTCCAATTCTGTACAACCCAGTCTTGGGTCAAATGTGCTGGTCTGGAGAATTATGGATGTATATGACTTGTATGCATTGGCATGGATGTAACTACTAGAGCAGTTGTCTTTTTTGGACTTGTGGCTCTTCAGCAGTTGCAAAACGACAACTCTCAGCATGCCCTGATAGCCCAGCATACCCTGTCAGGGTATGCTGAGAGTTGTAATTTTGTTACATCTAAAGAGCCACAGTCTGTAGATCACCGTACTATCAGTTATAGCATCTGCTATACTCCACAGCTGCATTCCCAATTCTGCTGGTTGCAATTTGCATCAGTCAACAAGCTTGTGGCAGTCTGTTTCCTAAGACTGGGTTCCCACGGGATGGATACGCTGCGTAAAAATCACGCAGTGTGTCCGACCTGGAACCTGCGGGACATTCCGTACAAAAAAAAAATCGCACCACTTTGTGGTGCGATTTTTCGAACGGAAATTCCGCTGGGGAGGAAAGCTGTTCATACTTACCCCCTCCCTCCTCTGGTGTCCGCTCCAGCATCTCTGGATGACGTTTCAGGGCATGTGACGATGCAGCCTGTGATTGGCTGCGGAGGTCACATGAGACGCAACATCAGGAGGCCGGGCTGCACGAAGGAGGAGGGCGTACTGGGTATAAGTATGTTAATTTTTTTCTTCCGGCGTTGCGATTTTTACGGAGTAACCACCGTGATTACGCCGCAAAAGCCGCAACGCTTTGCTTTTTGTTGCGGGTTTTGCATCCCCATTGAATTCAATGGCGAAAACCCGTAACCGAAAATGAACAAAAACTGAGCATAAATTGACATGCAGCAGAATTAAATTCCGCACCACAGGTCAAGTTATTAACGTTTACGTGCGTTTTTTTTCCGCAGTGTGGGCATGAGATATTCTAAATCTCATCCACTTTGCTGCTACTGTAAATGCTGCAGAATATCCGGACACAATTCTATTGCGGAAATGCTGCAGCATTTACGCTACATTGAAACCCCGCCTAACAGCTGAGCTCCTATTATGCAGTCTAAGGACAAAGTCTTGACACTTCTTTTGAACTAAGGGAAGTCTGAATGCAACCTTAGACTAAGGGCCCATGCACACTGCAATACTATGGATAAATGCTGCAAGCGCCATACAATGAACAAAGACTTTCTATACTGTACCTCCGCATGCCTCTGATTTAATATAGAGGTACACAGAAAAAAATGATGACATGCTCCAATGCTGTATTCTTGAGATATTGTACCATAGAGGCCTGGCTTTATGATGTCCCTGATCCTGATGTTTTATATCCAATATTGTACAATGTCTGGTGTAATAAGGACACTTCTCAGATTTCAGATTATCAAAGAAAACTGTGTGCAAAAATAAAGATTTCGGCTCTGAAGCCTGCCCAATTGTGAATGCAGCTCTTTACTATAATACAGGCTGTAATTCAGCATCACCACAATGTATTTACAAGGTTTCGCAATGTAGATTCCATCAGATGAACAGTTCATTGTCTATTGACCAAATCTTTTTATACATGTTTCACTCTGCTGGACATGAGCGTTCACTTTTATTACTAGATTTCTTTTTTCTACTTGTGAAAAAAGTGGGTGACTATGCAGGTGAGATTTCATGAAGTATCATCCCATGACTCTTAGGGTATGTTCACACGGCAGCGTCCGTAAGGCCGAAATTACGGGGCTGTTTCCAGGAGAAAACAGCCCCGTCATTTCAGCCGTAACGTCATGTGCAGGCGCTTGAACGCCGCGTCCATTACGGACGTAACTGGAGCTGGTTTTCCATGGAGTCCATGGAAAACGGCTCCATTTACGTCTGAAGAAGTGACATGACACTTCTTTGGCGCGGGCGTCTACGCGCCATCTTTTGACAGCGACGCGTAAATATACGCCTCGTGTGAACAGACAAACGTAGCCCATTGCTTTCAATGGGCAGATGTTTGCCAACGCTATTGAGGCGCATTTTCAGACGTAATTCGAGGCGTAAAATGCCCGAATTACGTCCGTAAATAAGCCGTGTGAACATACCCTTAGGATATGTTCACACGCAGTGTTTTCAGGCGTAATTCGGGTATTTTACGCCTCGAATTACGCCTGAAAAAACGCCCCTAATGCACCTACAAACATCTGCCCATTGCTTTCAATGGGAATTACGATGTTCTGTTCCCACGAGCCTTTATTTTACGCGTCGCTGTCAAAATACGGCGTGTAAAATGACGGCTCATCAAAAGAAGTGCATGTCACTTCTTGGGACGTTTTTGGAGGCGTTTTTCATTGACTCCATTGAAAAACAGCTCCAAAAACGGCCGTAAAAAACGCTGCGAAAAACGCGAGTTGTTAAAAACATCTGAAAATCAGGAGCTGTTTTCACCTGAAAACAGCTCCGTATTTTCAGACGTTTTTGCTCACTGCGTGTGAACATACCCTTATTATTTGCACCAGAATTGTATACAAAGGCAGAACTTGAAGCTCCTGGGTCCCAAAGCAAAATCTGTAGCATCTACCATGTGCCATTTATAATATTGGTGCATTTATATGTCGCACTTGAGCACCCACTATATCTACACCCCTAATTGTCCACAATGACAGACCACATGTGTTATACTGGCATTCCACCCAGTACAAATTGTGTCACATTGTATAATTTTAACAAGACAGCATTATTTTATGGCATAACCGGTGTATGAAAAAAACCAAATAGATACATAATAATACATTAGTTAAGACATTGATAGGTCACGTTTAATGTGTTTTTCAAATGATTAAAAATTATTGTAATCCGTCAGATTTAACTTGATGGTACCACGTTGTTTTTACTTTTAAATAATTGTTTTTGTCTCGGACCACTACCCAAATAAGATTTTCTTTTTACGAAGTTATTTAAGAGAGTTGTAAAGACATTTAGGAGCAGAAAATGCCTCAGAGTCACACGTGCGACAGACAAATATTTAAGCCAGATGGTCTGGGAAGCAGACCTGCACATTTTAGCCAGCGGCAGGGATAGTGCTGGTGTCATGATGGGTAATAAAGCAGATGTTTAACTTCATCACTGAAAGGTAAAATAAATTGAAGATAAAGGTCTTGGTGTGGCTGAAATATGGAATCATTTTCGGACTGCCCAACAACAAAAAAGTTAAATTTTGGACTATATAAAATGTAATAAAAACCAAAAAACTAAAGGCAAAGGTCTGCTGGGTTACTTAAATATCTAAAATCGATAATTTCTCATTGTTACAATTTAGGATGGTGCTGGCTTTCATTGAAGAGAACCAGCGAGTGTATGGAGACTTATTTACAGGCAATGCTCCATGGGAAAAAGTATGCAAAATAGCTCATATCAATCAAAACAGGGACTCCGCCAAAATGAAGAGCAACTTATCTGTAAACACTGTTTCGGGGTTGTTGCCCCTCATCAGTGTATAGCAAGGTGCTGGTTAGTTGAACGAGATGCCTTAGACACAGCCGAGGGGGTACTGGCCCTCAATAAAAAACCCATCGGGTGTATCGAGACTGGCTTGGCTGATATGAGCTAGTTTGCATCCTTGCTACTAGATATACACTACCATTCAAAAGTTTGGGGTCACCCAGACAATTTTGTGTTTTCCATGAAAACTCATACTTATATTTATCAAATGAGTTGCAAAATGACTAGAAAATATAGTCAAGACATTGACAAGGTTAGAAATAATGATTTTTTATTTGAAAAAATAATTTTCTCCTTCAAACTTTGCTTTCGTCTTGGAATGCTCCATTTGCAGCAATTCCAGCATTGCAGAACTTTGGCATTCTAGCTGTTAATTTGCTGAGGTAATCGGGAGAAATGTCACCCTATGCTTCCAGAAGCCCCTCCCACATGTTGGATTGCCTTGATGGGCACTTCTTGCGTACCATATGGTCAAGCTGCTCCCACAACAGCTCTATGGGGTTGAGATCTGGTGACTGCGCTGGCCACTCCATTACAGATAGAATACCAGCTGCCTGCTTCTTCCCTAAATAGTTCCTGCATAATTTGGAGGTGTGCTTTGGGTCATTGTCCTGTTGTAGGATGAAATTGGCTCCAATCAAGCGCTGTCCACAGGGTATGGCATGGTGTTGCAAAATGGAGTGATAGCCTTCCTTATTCAAAATCCCTTTTACCTTGTACAAATCTCCCACTTTACCAGCACCAAAGCAACCCCAGACCATCACATTACCTCCACCATGCTTGACAGATGGCGTCAGGCACTCTTCCAGCATCTTTTGAGTTGTCCTGCGTCTCACAAATGTTCTTCTGTGTGATTCAAACACCTCAAACTTCGATTCGTCTGTCCATAACACTTTTTTCCAATCTTCCTCTGTCCAATGTCTGTGTGCTTTTGCCCATATTAATCTTTTCCTTTTATTAGCCAGTCTCAGATATGGCTTTTTCCTTGCCACTCTGCCCTGAAGGCCAGCATCCCGGAGTCGCCTCTTCACTGTAGACGTTGACACTGGCGTTTTGCGGGCACTATTTAATGAAGCTGCCAGTTGAGGACCTGTGAGGCGTCTATTTCTCAAACTAGAGACTCTAATGTACTTGTCTTGTTGCTCAGTTGTGCAGCGGGGCCTCCCACTTCTCTTTCTACTCTGGTTAGAGCCTGTTTGTGCTGTCCTCTGAAGGGAGTAGTACACACCGTTGTAGGAAAACTTGAGTTTCTTGGCAATTTCTCGCATGGAATAGCCTTCATTTCTAAGAACAAGAATAGACTGACGAGTTTCACATGAAAGCTCTCTTTTTCTAGCCATTTTGAGAGTTTAATCGAACCCACAAATGTAATGCTCCAGATTCTCAACTAGCTCAAAGGAAGGTCAGTTTTATAGCTCCTCTAAACAGCAAAACTGTTTACAGCGGTGCTAACATAATTGCACAAGGGTTTTCAAGTGTTGTCTAATCATCCATTAGTCTTCTAACACAGCTAGCAAACACAATGTACAATTAGAACACTGGAGTGATGGTTGCTGGAAATGGGCCTCTATACACCTATGTAGATATTGCATTAAAAACCAGACGTTTGCAGCTGGAATAGTCATTTAGCACATTAACAATGTATAGAGTGTATTTCTGATTAATTTAATGTTCTCTTCATTGAAAAAAACTGTGCTTTCAAAAATAAGGAAATTTCTAAGTGACCCTAAACTTTTGAACGGTAGTGTATATATACATATATATATATATACATATATATATATATATATATATATATATATATATATATATATATAGATAAACAAATATATCTAGCAGCACCGGTGTATGGTGGGTGCAAATTCTCAGGAACAGACCACGCTCCAAACTTGATAATATTCAAAAAATAGGCAGCACTCCGCAGTAAATGTGAAAATAGGGTACTTTTATTGCCCCCTGTGTATTTTTGAATATTATATATATATATATATATATATATATATATATATATATATATATATATATATATATATATATATATATATATATATATATATATATATATATATTTATTTCTTTATTTTTTGTATTTTTATTTTTTTTAAGTATTCTGCATAAAAAAAACAATAATCTTGAAGCCCTAAAAAAACTGACTTTCAAGCGCCACCTATAGGTGGCTACCCTGTTAGTCCATGTCTTACCACTTAAAGAGCCTTAATACATGACTCAGGTTAGTGGCTTACCTACTATAGAACCAAGACATGTGACTGCTATGAGATCTGTGTTTTTCCTACATGCCACCAGAGTGGATACCTGCAGCCGCCACTCACTGCATACATATTTAAAGAGTTCCTATGGAGTCCAATATTAGGTTCTGTGTCAAACAAAATGGTCATCAATATAGCTCCGGCCAGAGTTGTCGCCCATCTTTCTCAAATTTTTCTAAGTGTACAACCAAAAAAGTTATAATCAGTCCGTGGACAATTGTAGGGACTTTTTCTTCCCCTCTGCTGGTTTCTATAAATGTACATTTTCAGTGGCCGTATAGACTGAGTGGGAGGGTCCTTCGTGGTGTGATGTTTGAGCTGTGATTTGTGCTCTGAACCAATCAGATGTCTCCTGCTCCCCCTCCCCTTTCTCTCAACCTAAGACCAGATTTACACGAGCGTGTGCGTTTTGCACGCGCAAAAGGCACTTAACAGCTCCGTGTGTCAGCTGCGTATGATGCGTGGCTGCGGGATTTTCGCGCAGCCGCCATCATTATGACACTCTGTTTGTATTTTGTAAACAGAAAAGCACGTGGTGCTTTTCTGTTTTCATTCATACTTTTTACTGCTGTTGCGCGAATCACGCGCGTCACACGGAAGTGCTTCCGTGTTCTGCGCGTGATTTTCACGCACCCATTGACTTCAATGGGTGCGTGATGCGCGAACAACGCACAAATATAGGACCTGTCGTGAGTTTTACGCAGCAGACACACGCTGCGTGAAACTCACGGACAGTCTGCACGGCCCCATAGACTAACATAGGTCCGTGTGAGGTGCGTGAAAATCACGCGCGTTGCACAGACGTATATCACGTTCGTCTAAATAAACCCTAATGCTGTGTAATTAAAAGACTAAGAGAGAAACTGCAGCTGCATCCCCCTTTTCCCTGTCTTCTACTGTATTACAGTAGATTATTTTTTCTAATGACTGGGGAGGTTTCTGAATATTCACAGAGAACAAACAGGCAGGGAAATAAGGACTACAGGCTGCTGTAAGGTGAGATAAATGCCATTTTGTGTACACTGCGTTATGCCTAGGACAATGACGGGCAGTGAATGACCTCTCTTTGGTGTTCTTTGAATCCCTATGTCATTCTCCGGCCCCTTAGCACCTTAGGAATAACACAGTGTATCAGTTTTGCATCAAAAGTGGAGCAAGAACTGTGTCACTGTACCACTAGGAACATCTGAGGATCAAGAAAGGCCCCATTAACATCATTTGTTTGTCCTACATTTAGAGTAAGGGTATGTTCACACGGCCTATTTACGGACGTAATTCTGGCATTTTTGCCCCGAATTACATCCGAAAATAGCGCCTCAATAGCGCTGACAAACATCTGCCCATTGAAAGCAATGGGCAGACGTTTGTCTGTTCACACGAGGCGTATATTTACGCGCCGCTGTCAAATGACGGCGCGTAAATAGACGCCCGCGTCAAAGAAGTGACCTGTCACTTCTTTGGCCGTAATTGGAGCCATTATTCATTGACTCCAATGAATAGCAGCGCTAATTACGGCCGTAATGGACGCGGCGTTCAAGCGCCTGCACATGCCGGTACGGCTGAAATTACGGGGATGTTTTCAGGCTGAAACATCCCCGTAATTTCAGCCGTAACGGACGCCCTCGTGTGAACATACCCTAAGAAGTACAGGCTAAGTGTGTCCTCGTGGCTACATTAGCCTCCAACTGGCTCGTTTACCTTTTTTTTTGTAAAGAATGAAATAGCAGAGAAATTTATGCCATTCCATATAACGGGATCTCGCAAAAAAAAACAAACGTATAAAGTGTGGGAAAAAACTTTTTGAACATGGGAGCCTATGGATGAAATGCCACTATATGGCATATGTCACAAGCATCAGTTTAATGTATACATCATGGGCTTTTCAATAGCCTTTCATCACGTATACATTAAACGGTTACAACAATAGTCTATAACTGGTGGACGCTTGTGAGGAATGATGACACGTCATGAACAGGATCATGAGAGTTCAGTTTAACGTGTACGATTAGAGCCTATGGGTGACAGATGCCACTGTTAGGCATCCAGCACAGCCTACTTTTAAAGAATATGTTGGGAGCTTTTCCATGGTATGTGTTAAATGTAGGCCAAAAATGTGATGTGAATGGGACCATAGTTGGAAAGCTCAATTCCTGTTATTATAGAGGTCATATTGGTTGTCACCTAACTTTCTCTAAAACTGTAACAACTGAGTAGAAACGTTAACAACCTGGGTGAAGAGATAGCTCATAAACTTATCTGTGCGGATGATATTGTCTGATGCTAATCCATTATTAAGACTGTTTTGGTTGAATATCCTAGAATTCTAGACTACTCGCATTAATAAAGTTTTAATACAAAATCTAAGGGTCCTATTACATGGACCGACATGGGCCGTTTAAACGAGCGCCAATCAATGAGACAGCTCGAAAGTCGGCGCTCATTTGCTTCTTTTACAAGGAGCAATGAATGGGGACGAGCAAATGTTCCCGCAATCGGTCGTCCCCATATATTTCTATCATGTCGGCAGTATGTCTCCTTGTTTACAAAGGGAGATGTGCTGCCGACAACGATAATATTTCTGACCGCATAAGCGATACACTCAGCCGATGAACAAACGTTTGCTCGTTCATCGGCTGATTGTTGCCCTGTTTGGGCATGATTTGGAACGAGCCTTCTGTGGGCGGTCGTTTGCTCGATAATTGGCCCATGTAAAAGGGCCTTAAGACTACTGGTTACCATGTGCTGAGTGGATGAGATAAGAAATGTCCTGTGAAGTGTGTCTTCTTTGTTTGGCTCAATCTCTTTTCCCGGGTTTTACACAGAATGATTATCGGGCAGACGAGCGTTAATATAACGCTTGTTGCCGATAATTGCCGTGCGTAAACATGGTTGGCGATCAACAGATGAACGAGCAAACGCTCAATCTTCTGCTGGTCGTATTGTTCTAAAAAAGTAAAAGATTATCGTTGTCGGCAGCACATCTCCCTGCCGACATGATAATAATGTATGGGGACGAGCGATCTGAGTAATGACCCCTCGTCCCCAGCCATAGCTCCGTGTGACAGGAACAAACCAGCGCCGATCAACAATGTCTCGTTGATAAGGACTCGCTGCACCTGCAGAGTGTAAAAGGGCTTTTACAAGGATAGCTATGTCTGGAAGCTCTGTATTACACAGGCAGATAAATGGAAGGTGTTCAGCAGAATTAAAGTGTTCAGTGCCAATTTTCTAAACCAATATTTACATTCCTAACGCGACTGGGTTACAACCTTCATATCCCTAGTCATGCCTGAGAACCACGTGATCTGCTGACTCAGAAGAGAGCAATTCCGGTTATTTAAACACATTAAAAAAAAAATCAATAAAAATCTCCGTTATTCAGCAGGACTATGCATTTTATACTAAGCTTACGGGAATAATCCTTGTAAAATGCGCTGTTTACACCCTGTCATTGTATATGCATGCACAATTCATGACCTTGTTAAAGGGTTGCTCATTAGGTTGATGATATTTTACTTCTACTAAAATGTATTCACGTAAATATATTTATTAACATTTGCAACGGGAATGCCTAGTATAAGAAAAAAATGTTCTTTGTGTTAAAATGCACAGCTGGAGATGGTAACAAATTGGTTTTAGGTTATATGTGGCCCCAGCCACGTTGTCCTATAAACAGTGCCAAACCTTTTCTCCATACCCCTTATGCAATCTTTAAACCACATACAACAATTTTACTATTTACTCTTGTATATATTTTATCTCTTTGCAGGCAGAGGCTGCCCTCCAAAAATGTCTACTACTATAGATGCCCAGATCATCGCAAAAACTATGTTATGTCTTTTGCTTTTTGCTTTGACCGAGAAGATGATGTTTATCAGTTTGCTTACTGTTATCCATACACATACACTCGCCTGCAGCATTACTTGGAAAATCTTGACAGACTGAATCTGGATTATGTACATAGAGAACTGCTTGGCTTAAGTGTGGTGAGTACCTATGGCAAACCTTCAGATATCGGGTATAATGTTATTGATGTATTCTATTTTACTTAGGGAAATACAGTTTCTGCCTCTGTTAGCTATCTATTTACACCATCCAGTCATAAAATTAAAACCACTGACAGGTGAAGTGAATAACAATGATTACCTCATTACAATGACACGGCCTAAGGGGTGGGATGAGATAGGCAGCAAGTGAAGTCATTCTTGAAGTTGATGTGTTGGATGCAGGACAAATGGGCAAGCGTAAGGGCATGGCCACACGTGGCGGATTTCCTCCGCAACTGTCCGCATCAATGCCGCACAGAATCTGCGTTGCAGATTCTGCGGCGGATCTGCCCAAAATGTGCAGTAAATTGATGCGGACTAGCTGCTGCGGACTGCGGGAAAAGTGCTTCCCTTCTCTCTATCAGTGCAGGATAGAGAGAAGGGACAGCACTTTCCCTAGTGAAAGTAAACGAATTTCATACTTACCGGCCGTTGTCTTGGTGACGCGTCCCTCTTTCGGCATCCAGCCCGACCTCCCTGGATGACGCGGCAGTCCATGTGACCGCTGCAGCCTGTGATTGGCTGCAGCCGTCACTTAGACTGAAACGTCATCCTGGGAAGCCGGACTGGAGACAGAAGCAGGGAGTTCTCGGTAAGTATGAACTTCTATTTTTTTTACAGGTTGCTGTATATTGGGATCGGTAGTCACTGTCCAGGGTGCAGAAACAGTTACTGCCGATCGCTTAACTCTTTCAGCACCCTGGACAGTGACTATTTACTGACGTCTCCTAGCAACGCTCCCGTAATTACGGGAGCCCCATTGACTTCCTCAGTCTGGCTGTAGACCTAGAAATACATAGGTCCAGCCAGAATGAAGAAATGTCATGTCAAAAAAGCAAGACGCATCCGCAGCACACATAACATGTGCATGACAGCTGCGGACTTCATTGCGGAACTTAGAATCTCCATTGAAGTCAATGGAGAAATTCCGCCATGAGTCCGCAACCAGTCCGCCACAACTCCGCAACATCCCTTGCATGCTGCGGACACCAAATTCCGCATCGCAGCCTATGCTCCGCAGCGGAATTTTACGCATCGTCTAAACGAACACTTCTAAATAGAAGTGGAAGTCAATGGAGAAACAGCTCCGCTGCGGATTAACGCTGCGGAGTGTCCGCAGCGGAATTCAAGTGAAATTCCGCCACGTGTGAACCCAGCCTAAGGGTATGTGCACACAACCTCTTTTCAGACGTAATGGAGGCGTTTTACGCCTCGAAATACGCCTGAAAAGACGGCTTCAATACGTCGGCAAACATCTGCCCATTGCTTTGCAATGGGTCTTACGATGTTCTGTGCAGACGAGCTGTCATTTTACGCGTCGCTGTCAAAATACGGCGCGTAAAATGACGGCTCGTCAAAAGAAGTGCAGGACACTTCTTGGGATGTTTTTGGAGCCGTTTTCTCATAGACTCTATTGAAAACAGCTCCAAAAATGGCCGCAAAAACGCTGCGAAAAAGCCGCGAAAAACGCGAGTTGCTCAAAAAACTTCTGAAAATCAGGAGCTGTTTTCCCTTGAAAACAGCTCCGTATTTTCAGGCGTATTTTGTTAATCGTGTGAACATACCCTCATAATCTGAGTGCCTTTGACAAGGGCCAAATTGTAATGGCTAGAAGACTGGGTCAGAGCATCTCCAAAATGGTAGGTTTTGTGGGATGTTTCTGTTATACAGTGGTTAGTACCTACCAAAAGTGGTCCAAGGAAGGACAGCTGGTGAACCAGCAGCTGCATCATAGGCACCCAATTCTCGTCTATCTGGTCCGATTCCACATTGTAGCACAAATTGCTGAAAAGGGGAATGCTGGCTAGGATAGCAAGGTGTCAGGACACACAGTGCATTCCAGCTTGCTGTGTTTGGCATGGTGAAGCCCTACAACGGGCACTAGCGCATCAGAACTGAATCATGGCGCAATGGAAGAAAGTGTCCGGGTCTGGTAAATCACGTTTTTCCTATATATATCTGTAAATGGCATTTTTTATCAGCTTTCCCATCTGTATGCTCTATCTGTGTCAGTTTTCCTTGAGCTCAGCTGCAGAGAAGGTGAAGACCAGCTGCTATAATGTCTCCTATACATGTCACACAGAGAAGAGAGTAGGTCCTACTCTCCTATCTCTCTGTAGCAGCATGAAGGTCATTATACAGCAGTAATGAGCAGTGTAGCTGAGAATCCAGCATTGGGGTGAGATAGAACACTTGCTAGAAGCTGCTGCAGCGTCCGTGTGTCTCTCTGCCACCGTTACCCTCTCCATAGACTTGTACTGGCAGCTGTAACCTGATCCTTCAGTGAACTGATAATCCGTGTTGTCTCTCAAAATGATATGACAGTGAATGATCAGTGAAGAAGGCAGGGAAAGTAGAAAAAGTAGCTCATAAGTGGAGAAAAAGGAAATGTTCTCTAATAAGATATATTACAAAGTTTCCATTATTTGCATGTACTACTGATTTATGTAAAATTTCTTGAAAAAACTGTGACGGTGTGTCTTTCATCTGGATTTTGAGTTTTATGTATTGTACTCTTCTCCTCTTTTATAGCAATACGTTCTTTAGATGGTTTAGACTATAAATGTCAAGGGAGGTTGTCATAGCAAGGCTATCCTTCATCAGTTTTCTGTTCTAGCCCTGTTTCTAAATATCCAGGCCAAGACCAAGCACCCCGCCAGCCCCTCTAGCTACGCCCCTGCTTAAGGTCCTACATATTTGTCCCCTTGGCCATTATTACTTAGGTCTGTCTGTATGGAATAACCTGTAAAACATTATAGCATGGTAGAAACCTGCTCTTTCCTACAGAAATCAGTCTTGCCTTGCTTTTCTATTACTATACAGATAATGGGTGTTTTATGCTATGTAATAGGTTGATACCCATAATGAATGGTGCCGATAACATCGCACGTTACTTGGAATTTCAACTAAATATTCCTACAATACCGTTTCTGTAAAATTCCTCTGCATTTTGTTTCTAGACGAAGAATATTTAAAATGATAAAAGATAATTATATCACATCCCTGTCTGCGTCTCTGCTGCTGATTGTGTGGTGACAGGCTCTGTCAAAATGGTAAAAGCAAAGACGGAGCAGTCAGAACATGTGTTTCTGTATAAAGAAGATGACGGAAGGGAGCTGTGCATTCAAATCCCCCCTCCCCCTACCTTCCACTGTCGCAGGCATTTCTATTACATTATAGGTCTGCATGTGTTTCTCTTTGGTGGGGGTGGGGATTAGACAATCTATACTCATCATCCTAGACTCAATCTTTAAACCTGGATCATATATCCAAACAGCCGTATTGTGGCCTATGGCCAGAATATCCTGTAAAGCTTTTTTTTTATTTGTATGGCTACCAAAATCATTTTGGATTGTTTTTTCTTTGTGACACACAGGTCTTTGTTTTTATCCCATTTTTAGTAGCTTTTTTTAATTATTTTTATTAGGGTTAAACTGCGTAAAAAATAAAATGTCTTTCATTTTTCAAAAACATTAACATGGATTCCCTATTTTGATTTGGTCGTTTTTATCATTTCGGTCATCGGTTATAGGCAATGGGTAACATTGGGTTAAAGTTGGGTGTTCTGAATGTATTTTTTTTAACTTTATTTGTGTTTTTTTTATTTTTGTATGTTTTTATTTTCCACATAATGAGACATATTTACTACTGCTGTCTAAGATTTAGACAGTAAAAAGACCTAGCAGTCTGAAGATGCGCCAAATTCATCACGGTGGTGCACGCTGTATGATAAATTTGGTGGATCTTGCTAGACATGTTAGACACTTTTCTCTCCCTTATACCACTTCTTGGATGCCTTAGCTTACCCTAGTATTTTGTGGCAAGTTGTAAACCATGTTCTTGTACCCGATTAGCCAACACCCTCTTGTTAAATGAGGTGCAAACAGTGTCTAAAACCGCATATAAATGAGGCGCACGGCATGTGCACCAGCATTTTATATAGTAAATCTGCCCCTATATGTCCCCTAAGAGGTCATAATAGATTTATTCTTTTAAAGTGCAGTTTTCCATTGTAAATATTATATCTCCATAGGAGCCCCAGTAACGGGTGAAGACAGCACCCGGTAGTGACAATAGTCCCAGGCGGAGACTTAAAGATGCTCTGTCACCACATTATAAGTGGCCTTTCTTGTACATCATGTGATCGGCGCTGTAATGTAGATTACAGCAGTGTCTTTTATTTAGAAAAACTATTATTTTTGACGGAGTTATGACCTATATTAGCTTTATGCTAATGACTTTCTTAATGGACAACTGGGCGTGTTTTACTTTTTGACCAAGTGGGCGTTGTGGAGAGAAGTGTATGACGCTGACCAATCAGTGACCAATCAGCGTCATACACTTCTCTCCATTCATTTACACAGCACATAGTGATCTTACTAGATCACTATGTGCAGTTACTCACACGCACAGGCACAGGCACACGCGCACGTTACTCAAGTGTCCTGAGAGTTAATAGACATCTCGTTTTAAATGACAGAGATTACGCTTGCTGTGTTGTAAATCTCACACAAACGTTACAGAAGTGGCAGGATTCTGAATAGAAATCACATTCTGGCTGGAGGTAATGTATATTCACTCTCAGAACACTTGAGTAACGTTAGTGTGTGTGTATGTGGCTGCACATAGTGTTCTAGTAAGATTACTATGTGCTGCGTAAATGAATGGGGAGAAGTGTATGACGCTGACTGGTCACTGATTGGTCAGCGTCATACACTTCTCTCCACAACGCCCACTTGTCCAATAAGAAACTCATTAGCATAAAGTTAAAATAGGTCATAACTCCGTCAAAAATGATCGTTTTTCTAAATAAAAAAACACTGCTGTAATCTACATTACAGCGCCGATCACATAATGTACTTATAATGTGGTGACAGAGCCTCTGTAAGGGGGTTTTACACTGGGCTGTTATCGTGCGGACCAGCGATCATAGAACACTCGTTGCTGATAATTGCCCTGTGTAAAAAGGGCAGCGATCAGCAGACGAACGAGCAAACAGTCAATCATCTGCTGATCGTATTGTTTTAAAAAAGTGAAAGATTATCGTTGTCGGCAGCACATCTCCCTGTGTAATCAGGGATATGCGCTGCCGACATGATAATAATGTATGGGGAGGAGCGATCAATGTAACGACCACTTGTCCCCATCCATAGCTTCGTGTGACAGGAGCAAATGAGCGCCGATCAATGATGTCTCGTTGATCGGCGCTTGCTGCACCGGCCGGTGTAAAAAGGCCTTTAGCAACTTACATTGCTGCTGTTTCTATTCACTACACAGAATTGCTCATGTTAAAAGTAGGGGGATCAAGAAATAAAGCAAAGTAAAATTCCCTGCGGCTCCTCTGTTAACCTGCCAGCAGAATACAGACTACTGGAATTGTAATTTTTCTCTGGCAGCCTCGTTGTATTTGTGGATGGGAGTAATTCCTTTAAGAACAGTCAATTAAAAAAATTGCTCTTTATGCTGAAGTCCATTTATATTTTACGAAAATCCCCTTTAAAACAACTTCTACTCTTCATGTATGTGAATCATGTATCATAGTTTGATTTGTTTCCAATACCCTAGTTAATCTTTTCATTCATCTGACCACAATAATTTTATCCCTATGGACAACAGTAACAAAAATTCCATTATAACATTACAATCTGAATTGAATTTTCCATAGATGAGAACAAGTTTTGCAGCAATGTATTTTGTAAGCTCTTCTTCCACTTTGCTGCTTCCGCCACAGTCTTACAATGATGCGTTCACCCATTTTATTTGTATTCAATTCCCTTTGTAGTACAGTGCATTAAAGTGACTGTACTAAATAAAACAAGAATATAATTACAAATGTCTTTAAAGAAAAAAATCTTTGATTATCAGTGAACTATTTCATCCTTTGAAAGGTTCCATTACACTGATTTGCAGTTTCTTACTTGATGTATCTGGACCCAGGGGAAATCATCTTGCTGTGCAAAGCGTTTCATTTGGGTTTCCTGACTTAACTTTCTGCCACATAGTAACAACAACTTGTGTAGCACTGCCGGCTGAATGTCTATGGCTCTCTATTGAACCAACATCAATGGTGTGCTATTATTATGCCCTTAAAGGAAACATGTCCCTAGGTTTAGAGTCACTAAACCATCAGAATGTCATTATGAAGCTGAGGCTTAGTGTTCCAAATATGCCCACGTCAAAAACAGCCGTTTCAGCAGTTGCCTCAGTCTCCAGTGTACTCTCCTCGGCTTCATAAGCGAAATGCGCATGTGCCTGATGCCATTCCCGGACTCATCTCACTAACTTGTAAGTTATTAGACTAACTGTTGCTGGAATGTCCGTTTTTGACGTGGCCATTTTTGGAACACTAAGCTCCAACTGCATAACGACATGTTGGTGGTTTAGTGGCTCCAAACCAACTGACTGTTTCACTTTTAAGCTCCTGTATAATCACTTTAGGATGTACAATGCAAGGCAGAGGTTCAACTTGACGTTCCTGGGTTCCAATGCAAAATGTGCAACAGGGCCCCTAGCCAGGGGCGTAACTACGAAAGACTGGGCCCCATAGAAAACTTTTGACTGAGCCCCCCCCCTTCCCTTTCCTGGATGCTACACACAGCTCCCCCTTGTAGATAGTTCCCCCCTGTAGATTGTGCCATACAGCCCCCCTGTAAATAGTTCCATAC
The DNA here is from genome assembly GCF_050947455.1 of Rhinoderma darwinii. Classification (NCBI taxonomy): domain Eukaryota; kingdom Metazoa; phylum Chordata; class Amphibia; order Anura; family Rhinodermatidae; genus Rhinoderma; species Rhinoderma darwinii. The sequence goes on along the minus strand of NC_134693.1, from coordinate 23,981,683 downwards.
AACCCCCTGTAGATAGTGCCATACAGAGCCCCTAAAGATAGTGTCACCCACCTGCCCATTGTAGATAGTGCCATAGAGCCCCCCTTGTAGACAGTGCCCCCCCACCTCCACCATGTAGATAGTTCTATATAGCCCCCACCTCCCCCTTGTAGATAATGCCATACAGCTCCCCAGCTGCCCCTTGTAGATAGTGCCATGCAGCCCCCTCCTCCCCCTTGTAAACAGTACCCCCCAAAAAAATGTAACAAAAAAAATACTCCCCTAACGACATAACAACAATAGTATCTGCATCCTAAGGACGCAGATACTATTGAGTGTGGCGTCGCTACCACTGTAGAAGCCATAGAGGCTGCTAGCTGCGCCACCGGGAATGGGGGAGTGCCCCAAGCCTAGCATGTGCCATTTCTACTAATGGTGCCTTCTTATGGAACAAATGGTCTATTGGGCTAGGGAGACTGCTACCTCTGCACACTCCCTACCCCACCGATCCAAGGAACATAGATAGAGATGAGCGAATTTCCCAAAATTCAATTCAAGTCCGATTCAATCAAATTGACTGTCTGATTTGTTTCGGTCCAAATAAAGTCACCGCGAATCGCCAGTGCACCGATTGCCTTAAGAACTCTTGTCTGACTCTCTGATGTCTTCTAGGACTGTATCCAACCCCTTTCAAGCTTTGTAAAGGCTATAAACACTCTTGGGGTCTCTTTAGAACAACTTTTGTTGTTGACTTTTATTAAAAACAAAAATGCACTGTTTTACTTCTGCAACTTCCACGAATCACAGCACATAGAAGCTGCAGAAAACCATTCTGAGTTGAATCCGTCAGTGATCTGCACAGACAACTTGGCTTACAGCGGCTCCTGTGTGCTCCTGAACTATTTTCTAAGCTCAATTCTGATCAGGTCAAAGTTTAACATTTTTCCGAATCTGAAACCTTTGGGAAATTAAGACTGAATTTGATTCATGTACAATAAATTCGCTCACCTCTAACTATGAATTTTATAATCTCTTGAAACAATATAAATAAATGCATAAAGGTGTTTGTGCCAAAGAGGTCGAAACTCAGTCATTGATATGATCTCTATGGAGGGGGAACCTTAGCTCTGGTGGCACCTTTCTTGTGGGTGGTGTAAAACTGTTGAGGGCTCAACCTCTTTAAAGACACCATAACATTAGTAACAAGGTAATGAGAACAGGTAAATGGTGTACACCCAAATATGAATCTAGAAAAAACTCCTGAACGTTGCTAATATCATTAATATAGCATTAAGGCATAAGTCATACTGTTGGCTGCTCTTTAATGTTGTAGGTGGATTAAAGGGGTTTAAAATCCCTAATTATTAGAAGGGTCCCCCAAAAATAAGCTGATCACCAACAATCCGCTGTAATCTTTTAGCTAGTGTTTAATTTTCCAAAAGGAAATTGAAGCATTATATGGTGCCCATTGAAATCACCTGAGTGACTGGGTCGTTCAGAGAGACGCTCTTCGTAGCTCTGTAGCTCCAATCTGGTTTATTGATGGAGATCCTATATGTCCTAATGGGCTATCTGAACCAGGCAACCCTTTTCATGGCAGTATAAACCAAATGACTAAGGCCCTATGCACATGATCGTAAACTCGCCGTGATTACGGACCCATTTATTTCTATGACCGATGGACACCTTCCCGTATACTTACGGGAAGGTGTTCATGGTGTAGAAACTTTCCCAAAAAAATAGGACAGGTCCTATTTTTTTTTATTTTACAGACCGTGCTCCCATACTTTATAATGGGAGCATCCCGTAAATATGGACAGCTGTCTGCGGCCGGCCGTGCCTGTAATTTACAGGTCGTAATTACGGGCACGGTCATGTGCATGGTGCCTTACTTATTTATATATGTCTACAATACAACATTTGGACCATATTTCCAGATCTCCTTTACAGTTTGTCTCAGAAAATTTTCAATAAAACCTTTGAAACATGAGGAGTAAAAGTTAGATTGGTGTTGAATTGGAAGTTGGGATCCCCAATAATCCTGAGAATGATCTAGGGCCCGGGTTGCAGTGGAGAGGTGCCTACACATGCACAATAGTTGTCTGTTGACAAATGACAGCGGAAACCTTTTTCTGAAACTGCTCATCTTTTGATGTAGACTTGTACCCACTCATTTTTGGACACAGTGGGATTGTCGTTTCATATTCCCCTCCAATTTGACTTTTATGATGTCGGATTGAGGGTCTTTTACAGGACAACCCTCTTCAAGGTTCCCATTTGTCTATTTAAATATTGTAAATTAAATATACATTACGACGCATAATAATAGAAAAAATAAGAATTTAACAAAAAATAGAAGAAAACACACTTGGTTCAAACTATTGTTTTTCTAGGCAGATTATTGTTTTCTGTACTTGTTTTCTCTCCATACTTTCTAAGGAGTGGACTTCCCCTCGCTCTCACAGCATGGAGCCTCACTCTAAATGAGAGTTATCGCAGCTGCATCCCCTCCTCCCTCCCTCTGTCTCTTTCTCCCTGTCTAGTATTCATTATATTACCCTAGACTGATTATTTTTGGTGGCTGAGACTTCTGAACATTTAGGGCTCATTCAGATGAGCGTGTATCTCGTCCATGTGACAGCCGTTAAAACAATGGCCGTCACACTGACACATGTATTTCAATGGGGCCGTTCCCACAACCGTTGTTTCAATGCAGCGTGTGAAGGGTCCATGAAAAAATAGGACATGTCCTATTTTCCTGTGTGTCACGCATCCCTCCATAGAAACTAGTCTATGCGGAATCCGTGACAACACGTCCCACACGGGTGCACCTCAGACGTGAAAAACGGTAGTTTTTTACGTCCGAGGTTAGCTACGCTCGTCTGAATGTAGCCTTACAAAGAGCCTTTAGGCAGGAAAAGAGTGACTAGACTGCTGAAAGGTGAGGAAGCTTACCCCTTACCCTTGTAAGATACATTACAAAGATTTATGTATTCTCATGTTCTACCGATTTGTGCAAAAAAATATATAACTAAGGCCTGATTCAGATAAACGTAAATCCCGTCCATGTCACGAACGTTTTTTAACGGCCGTCACGCGGACGCATGTATTTCAATGGGGCTGTTCACATGGCCGTTTTTTTAATGGACCTTGTGAAGTGCCTGTGAAAAAATAGGACGTCCTATTTTTGTCTGTTTTCACGGATCCCTGAATATACTCAAGGCTATACTCCCGCTCAGGTGCAACTCGGATGTGAAGAATGGCCGGTTTCCACATCCGAGTTTACACTCGTTCATCTGAATCAGGCCTTAAGGTACACTTTAAATTCCATGAACCAACAGATTAAAAAATTATGACAAAAATAAAGTCCTTTTGCAGCATGCTACATTTAAAAAAAAAAAGATTTCTGATGAAATGTATTGGAAGTATTAACAATTGAATCTTCTACTTACGACCTATTGAATTCTGTCAACAAATGTGTTTTACAATAAAAAAATGTGTATTAAAAAAGCGTAAAGAGGAACATAAGGGTGAAATATCCCTACAAAACAGCGCAAATTCTCAGCATGTTTTCTGAAAAGTGCAACCCTAGTAAATTAAAAACATGATGACTTAGTGGGGGGGGGGGTTAATATCTGCAGCAATGATATTTTACTGACGCGTTTCCACTTGGTAACAACTCAGCTCAATCATCCATTTAAGGGCCATTACAAGTCAGATTAGGCAAAGCAATGAAGTGCCAAGGCAGGACATGATGTGAATATAAATATGCCCCATATGACATATCCTGTTGGAAACATACATCATAATTCAGTCTTCGTGTTCTTGGTTTCTCCTTTGCTTGGTTTCTAAGTTCGCAACTCGTCAAACAACATTATGAAAAGCTAGGGTAGTGTTGCTGAAGACACTACAAGGAGGAAAGAGTTTTAATTTAGACTATTATCTAGACGAGTGGTCTCCAACCTGCGGTTCTCCTGCGGTGCCAAACTACAACTCCCAGCATGCCCTGATAGCTGGGGAGCCAAAAGTTGGTCAACCTTTCTCAATCAATTACACGTCATTCATTGCTAGATTAGTTATAACCCTCAATGTCATTCGTCAGTAAATAAACATCTAGTCCTTTTTAACTCCTTAACGCCGAAGGACGGATATATCCGTCCTCAGCAGCTGCTAGATCGCGCAGGAGGACGGATATATCCGTCCTGTAATGGCGCGGGTACTGGCAGTGTACCCACGCAATCAGCAGCAGGAGCACGGCTGTTATACACAGCCTGGCTCCTGCTGCAACTGCCGGAATCGAAGCGCGCTCCGATTCCGGCAGTTTAACCCATTAAATGCCGGTGTCAAAAGTGACAGCGGCATCTAATGTGTTTGACAGAGGGAGGGAGCTCCCCCTGTCACCCGATCGGCGCCCCTGCAAACAAATCGCGGGTCGCCGTCGGGTTTCCATGGCAGCCGGGGGCCTAACAAAGACACCCAGGTCTGCCTTCAGCATCTGCCTGTTAAAAATAAAATAAAAGTTAATCTATAAGTCCTATGTACCCAAAAATAGTACTAATGAAAACGACACATTGGCCCACAAAAATCAAGCCACATTGACGGAAAAATAAAAAGATTACGGCTTTTGGAATGCGGCGATACAAAAACAAGTAATTTTTTTCTAAAAGGGTTTTTATTGTGCAAACATAGGAAAACATATAAAACCTTTACATATTTGGTATTCCCGTAATCGTGCCGACCCATAGAATAAAGTTAACATGTTATTTACGCTGCGTAGTAAACGGCGTAAATTTATAACGTGAAAATGAATGCTGGAATAGCTGCTTATTTTCAATTCTCTCCTAAAATAAAGTTAATAAAAGTTAATCACTATATTGTAAGCATCTAATCCTTGGTCATTAACGTGCAAAATGGCCCTGTCATTAAGGGGTTAAATGGTGACATAGTATCTGCTGATACTAACTCTTGGGGTAGGGCATCCCTAACCCTAACCCTAACCCTTTCCTATTGTCACGATCTGTTGGTATGTGGACCCACTAGGCCGCACCACCGTAGAGGAGTAGCAGCTGACCAAACAACAGTGTACCAAGTCTCTACAAAGTTCAAGCACAAGGGTATGTGTAATAGTCCAGACAGTAGCAAGGCTAGGCTCAGATGCTCCTTTGATGGCAAGTGATGCAGGAGGTACCAGGCGTGGCAGTTGACACCACACATGGTGTATGACCTCAGGCATAGCAGAGGACACAACACGACTCCAACACTAGAAAGAGCACAGGAACAAAAACAGCACGGGTTACATGATACAGGTAGCAGGGCACGAGAACACTGGGAACAGGATACGACTAAGGGACAATTTGCAAGACTAACATAGGAATACAAACAACGCTCAGGCATGGAGTGAAAGGGCAGGGCCCTTTTTATAGTCCAGGGTGATCTGGGAGTAATTATGAAAATTCTTTACATGTGCGCGTGCTGGCCCTTTAGGGCCGGGAATGAGCTCGCGCGCACACCCTAGTGGTCACTGCAGGGCAGGACAGCCGCATGTGCTGGCATCTCCGGGGAGGGCGACATCGGCAAGACGAGAGGGGTCAGGGGTCCGCGACCGCGGCCGTTACACCTGTAGTGATATACTTCTAATATGTTTATCTTGTAGAGTATGGTCAAGCATTATTGTTGTACAGGGCACTGACCTGACACGAGTGCTGCTTCCATGAGCCACACCATTACTAAATGATGTGGATATTGCGGAAATCAGATGGTGATGCCTTTTTTTAAGAAACAGTTGTAGAAACAATTCCATTAGACAAAAACTCCATTGCATTGTATATTTATTTCTTTTTTTAACAAAAATGCCAGGGATAGGGATTTCCACTGTTTCAGAAACTTGCGGCATATCCTAAAAGTTGCACAGTTCCCTGGGAATGGTATTTTGTACATTTTGGTACACCTTCATGCAGGGGTCTCCATCCTCTCCAACTGTTTCAAAATTAAAACTCCCAAAACAATAATCCACTGTACAAATAAAGCACCCTAATGTTGAATGTGAATGGGGCCTTATGAGTTAAAGTTGCATTATAAATTAATGAGGACATTTTTTGGCTACATATTACTACTACAACTTTTGTCAGACAATATAAATGGAAAAGAAAACAATCACAAAGTAGTAAATGGAAGTCATCCATAAATCAAGTATCGGCAGGTTTTATAGCAACATGCCAAGTCAGCTTTTTAGAGGCTTTTAGATGCACTTTCTACATGCTGTATTAATAAAGTAAAAAAATAAATTACACACACACACATATATATATATATATATATATATATATATATATATATATATATATATACACATATATATATACACAGGGGGGTTTCGTTGAACAAGATCCCTTCAGTATAAGAGGGTGGGATGTCGTGAATCAACACCAGAAGAGGAGCTCGGTTTGATTTGTGCTGTAGACCTCCTTTTCCCATTTATTCTTGACTAGCTACACCACTGAGACATGAAACTTTTGTTCGCTTGACACTTGGATATTGGATTCACAACATTTAAGTGAGATTGTGAACTGCCTTCTTCAATATATGGGTGACCGCTCCACCTCTGCCTGTGTTTTCCTGAATATATATCCATGTTTTTTTCAGACCTTCGAGATCATTGCAGCTAAACCGAACTCTGATATTGAGCAAGTGTGACAATCAGCATGGAGACACATCTGGTATTACCAGACTTCATTTTGCGCATTTCACATCTAGACCATGGAAGACACCAATGACTTACATAATATCGACTGCAACTTCCAGTCTGTTTGATCTCTGCCCCAAATAGATTTTTCATATATATATATATATATATATATATATATATATATATATATATATATATATATTTATAAAAAATAATTTTTTTAATCCTAGGAAATTTATAGATCAATGTCCCCGTTTTTATGAACAAATCCATGTGAAACATTACATGGTATCAGATTTTAGTATTCAGCAGAAATCTGCTCTCAGGGTCCACACAAGACTGCTCAAGTAAGCATTTTTAATGCAAAGTAAAGGTCACATTGCTGGAGTCTGCTTTCATTAATCCTTTGTGCCCTTAAAGCAGATACGATTGTAGCTGAAGAAAAAAATGATTAAAAATGAAAGCCCTTGAAATTCATGAAAGAGAACAGTTTAAATGTTTTTGGCCTAAGTGTTTAATTTTTAACAGCTGGTCTGGTAGGCGATGCGTATTCCCTTTGTGCCATTGCTATAAAGAGCGCTGTCTATATGCCATGTGATTTTAGATAACGTTTGCTGGTTAATGATGGCGCTAGTTACAGCAGGGGCAGAAAAATGTACAGAAAAATGTGCACGTGTATATCAACACAATACCCCGTTCCTCAGGGGTGGACACGGAAAGCAAGGTTCCCTTGCAGGAGCAGTGTATGGACTCTTTGCATTCCAATAGTTCATCATAGAGCACCCTCCTTATGTCTTTCTAATATTGAATCAGTTATTTTTGAGCCATTAAGTTCATTAGCTCAGTCACTTACATAAATCTAATAGTAGAAAGCTACTTTTAAGGTGGCGGTGGGTTCCCTTATCGACTGGGCCTCTATGCAGATGAACTGCTGGAACATTTGGTATGTCCGCCCTCCTCCCTCTACCATTCATTCTTCGTCAGGGCAGCAAGACCATTGGGCCCGTTCTCCTCTTCCTTGCTTGCTAACGCAGTTATAAGCTGGGTTCACACGACCTATTTTCAGACGTAAATGAGGCATATTATGCCTCGTTTTACGTCTGAAAATAGGGCTACAATACGTCGGCAAACATCTGCCCATTCATTTGAATGGGTTTGCCGACGTACTGTGCAGACGACCTGTTATTTACGTGTCGTAGTTTTACAGCTGTCAAACGACGACGCGTAAAAATACAGCCTCGTCAAAAGAAGTGCAGGACACTTCTTTCAGACGTAATTTGAGCCGTTCTTCATTGAAGTCAATGAAGCACAGCTCAAAATTTACGGCTGTCAGAGAAGCCTCGCAAAATGCGAGGAGGAGCATTTACGTCTGAAACGAGGCAGCTGTTTTCTCCTGAAAACAGTCTGTCTTTTCAGACGTAAAAGCCTGCTACCGTGTGCACATACCCTTATAGTTGATGTCACCATTTTTAACACTGAGGTTAAAGAGAAACTTATCACTACTTTTTTTCTAATAACAAAGGCATAGAGGAGTTCATAGGTTTTCTAGACCAGTGTCTCGCAATACTTCTGAGCTAAGTATCCCGTCTAAAATAACTTACATTGAAGTACTGCCAAGGCTATGATCATGCGCTGTGCTGCCTCTTCACACATCAAAGGTTAAGGACTAAGTTGGTCTTCGCCTTTACCTCTAAATTGTGATGTTGTACGGATCCTGGGGAATGTTCTAATCCCTGTTTCCACTAAACCTTTCATATTGGGGTATATATTTAGATGCTATGATAATTTGATCCAGCATTTATGCCCATCTAGTCCGTCACTGTCTGGCATCCATCTTTTCACACTGTGGTAACCATTTCTGAATTTTAATGTGTTTTTTTATGTTTTTGTTATCAATAAACATATCTTTTCTACTGCTTTGGTGTTCCATAGACTCCAATTTCTATGTTGCTATTCTCGTCAGTGAGTTTTTCACCGTTTATATCATGTATACATTGGGCCCAGATGCCCTCCCCCCGTATATGATATATGAGATATATATGAGATCTCTATGAAGTGGTGGGGAATTTTGGTTGTTTTCCATATCGGTATAGTAATGTACATGTTTTATATAGATGGATGGTGGGCCCTCATGATCATCTCCTCTGGTGGGCCCAAGGAACCCCAGTCCGACGCTAAATAGGGGACGTGTTTGTCACCGGTGGACCCTAGCCTTAAACATAGGGTTGGGAGCACAAATTCTAAAGAGAAATCCTCTGTGAATGTTATAGGCCAGTGATATGGAGGGCTCCACCGCTGGTAGGCCCCATCATTGTGGGTGGTGGGACGTCGCACCACAATGGTATGAAACAAGGGAGCGATGACCTGGTCCACCCAATAATAATAAAAGAAACATGGAAATTTGGCAGGTAACAAGTATAGGTCCTGCTGTCCCAGGATGGTGGAGTTTGGTGACATGAAGCAGCATCGGAGGGGGACTTATATTCCTTATTGCTATGGCACCTCATCTCTTCTATGTATTCTTCTGTAGATATCCTAATATTTTTTTCTCTATTGTGTGACAATCCATAGTGACATGTTATTTTTTTTTTCTTCCACAAGTCGATTCTAAAACAAGCAGACAAGTAAGCACTATTTAAAGACAAATATGTAGTAGAGACAACCTCTTTGCACATAATACTTCCTATTCCCTATATTATACTGTCCACTTAGGGGTAAAATATATTTATAAGTAGGGTGTATATTTCTTTTAAATTGCATATTGCATGTTTACACAGCAGGTTGCCTTCCGATATATTCATATTCCAGGTCTCCATTTGTGCTGAAGGCATAAATTCACACAGCTATAAAACCACTGGAAAATGGACGTTTCCCATCGATCAGCTCGGCTCGGCATCTGTCCCCCTCGCACGTGTTTGAATACAAAAACACGTCCTGCTATCAAAATGCTTCCCTGTCAAAGCAAAACTAATATATGTTCTACTGTATAAATAATCTTTACACTTTTTTGGCTTCGGAAAAACGCGCTATCAGCAAGATGAAAGGAAAATTTGCTACACTTGTAGTAAATTTCCCTTGGGGTTATAAAATATAGTTTTGATTTGGAGGGCAATCTTGTAGGAGCAGCGTACGGTATTGATGTTTGACATAGCGCCCATTCCTTCTGCCTGGTCCTGCAAGTAAGAGATCCTTAAGTGAAAAGTTACAAGTTTCTTGTTAAATTGAATTTCTCTCCTTTTTGTCTTACAATTTCTTGTACTGCTGCAATTTTTATAACTTGGTAAAAACTTGCTGTGGCATCATTTGTACAAGTGAAAGGCCATCTACTATCGAACAGGTTTCTTTCCAGAGCAGCTAGTGCCTCAGCCTGAAGACGGATAGCTTGTGTCATTCCTATTTCATAATATCCGTGTTTGGTTTTTTATTTGTTTGCTTCTTATACTGTTTCTTTTGCAAAACCGGGTGCAGGTCAGAACGCAATAAGAATTGTTCTAAGTTCTAAGAAGAAAGCAAAGTTATAAAAAATAATTTTCTGGAGTATATGCCAGAAAATTCTGTCTTGCTTTTTCTCGAAAGTGCAAATGTCTCATGTTCCAATAACGTAATGTACAGGATGACGTTTTCTTCACTTGCCGTCACCACATCACTCATTTTAAATTGTTTATAAAAGTTAGTAGCAATTCTTGTTACACGACTATAGTTTTTTTTAAAAAAAAAAAAACATGTGCGAATATTATTATGGGAAGCAGGGCGTGATTTATTTTATGCTCTGTCATGGTAGTGGAGAGCGTCTCTTGGTCTGTAACACCAAGCACCTCCATGCAAGACACAGAAAGCCTATTTGTTTAACCCCTTAAAGAGGATCTGTCACTTCTCCTGACTTGTCTGTTTATGTATTTCCCATGAAATAATAATTCTGGAACATATTTTGCCATTCCTCTGTTACTCCTCCTAGAAATTTATGAATAAATTGACAACTGGGTGTTACCATTCTCCTTGTCAGTGTGTGTCCTTACACAGTATCACTCTGTCTGCACTGATTAGACCGTGGCAGTCTATGTTAAGACACCCCCCCTCCAATTGGTAACACCCAGTTGTCAATTTATTCATATATTATTCATATATTTCTAGGAGGAATAACAGAGGAATGGTACAACGTAGAGTTCTAAGAAAAGATTCTCCAGAATTGTTATTTTATGAAAAATACTATTATGTACTAAAACAAACACTTAGGTGCTGCGGTTGCTATTTCCCACGGCATCTAAGGGGTCAAATTGACAGGATAGGATTAATCTCTGATCTCAGTCGTTAGGGAGGGGCAAAAGCACCATCACTGCGCCATAATAGTACAACAGTTTGCAGGATTGACACACTCTCCGCAATTTATTATTAGGCCCGAAAGTGGGAAGGGATTAAATGGCCATCTGTGCAATGCTTCATTTACCCTGTGGGGGTGCTGTTAAAGTCCCAGCAACAGAACAGTCTGTGAACATTAAAATAAAATTGTCTAAAGCAGACATCCCCTTTTGGGTATACTCAAATCCGGATGATTTTTTTCAGAAACGACTGCGGCTGATAATATGTTCCATACATCTGAACAGTGTTACAAACTGCTGGTCCCCTTAGGCTCCCTCAGTATGCCGCGGCTCAAATAAGGTCCTGGCACGAGCAGCGGCAGGGCCTTATATGAAATGCAGCCCAACGTCCTGAGTTCTGCTTAACATACAATGTCATGATGCTGCCTGGCGTTAGGACCTTGTATTATGAGCCACAGCACACTGAGGGAACCTGTGGAGACCCGAAGGGGAGACGAGAAGATGAGCGCTGAGGTTATTATACATTTATTTTTTTAATTGTCCGATGGGGATGAGAAAGGCGGGATAGTCACATGCTATGAACGGCATATGACCGCTGAGTTCAGTAATTGGCTGCAGCAGCACGTTACAGATGAACGGCACGTGACCGCTGCAGGAGCTTCCGGGACAGGAGCAGTGAAGAACAGGACCTCAGTGTGGGAGCAGGGGTCACTTCAGGGGATAAGTATCTATAAGTTTGCAATGTAATTCCATCTTCTGCCCTGCTACCACTTTTGAATAATCGCGGATAACCCCTTAAATATGATTGACTGGCTGAACATCAAACGCTGTCAGTGAAGTTGGAAAGACTCTGCCCCATTTCAGGTCGACGTCTACTACTGGGGCCTGTTATCTGCGTGGGGCAGGAGACGTGTGAGCCATCTGTAAATTGCTTTTTGAACGGGAAAGTTATAAAAGTTCTTATAAAAAGAGCTTTTCACATCATTCTCATATACATGTTTCTGGAAATCCTCAGAGCAAAAGACATTGAAGCTAAACTAGTAGTCATGGGGGCAGATATTTTTTTGGACTTTCAATCAGTCAACCCATTAAAATACACGATAGCCAAACTGTCCCAGTCTAAATGAACTAGTTACATCAAATGGAGAGAAGTTTTGGTTCCTTTAGACTGATAGACACAACAACAAAACGAATACATTTTTCTCTCTTGACTTCTCTCCTAACAATTAGAACAATAATTATTGAATAATTTAATGATGTTAGTGGTCGAGACCTGAAATCCATAGTTCTCTTATCTATTTCCAATGAATACTCTGCTTTACAGAATACAAAAATAGGATTTGCTGTTTAATGTGGGAATTATCTAACAAGCTCTCAACTTTTGTCTTCAATATGTTAAGCAATTTTAGTGAGAAAACTGTCAGTCTTGTTACATAAAACAGACAGAAGGCTGGTCAGGGCCTTTCCTCACTTTTATAGGGTGTAAGTAAATATGTAGTCGTGTCTGACACATCTTAGAAGATTTGTTACGTCGGTGACACTTAATTGTTCGGAGTGAGAAAGTATATGGTAAACTCTTCATAGTGACAAGTATTCCTCGGGAGTCAGTGTAAACTACAGAAACATGGTACTTTATACCTTAAAGGGCTCAGAAGCCCCAAGCCTATTATATTGTAATGCATTAGAATATTTTCCATTTAGGGACAAGGCATATGTTCTGTGGTATTGTCCTGTAAAGTGTGGCTATGATCCAACAACTGCTTACAACTACAAATAAGCAAATTACACTAATCCATAGCAACCTGCAAACAATCTTTAGTTTGTCAGGGGCAGTATGAGAATGTAAATCCCACTCTGTAGTCATTGCCATGTGTTTTGCAATGATGGGAAAATATTGTGAGAAATGATTAAGGGTTCTTGCTCCTCATCAGTGAAACTAAAGAGGCTGTTTTCGTCCTTCCGGAGGTGAGCTATTTTGCATGATTTTCCCAGGGAGCATTAGAGTCCCCACTTTTACCTGGATCTCCACAAGGAAAATCAGTATCTTTCATGAGGCTGTTTACATTTCACACAGCCAATCAAAAGCTTTCTGTGTGCAGATGAGGAGCAAAAACTCAGAAACAGTGCTGCCTGCAGATGGACAGCTCTTGGTCTGGTCTGCGGATAACTTGAGTCATATTTAAAGGGCAGGACATTGACCTAGAGGATAAACAGATTTTTTTCTTTTGGAGTGTTTTTTTCATACATATCCCACAACAGGAAATGTGTCAGTCCTATGTTAATGAGCTGTTGATGCACATGTATCAGTACACAGTTGAGTGATGACTAGGTACCTCAGAGGATTGACAATTGAGCATGATGCATCATTGAACCTAAGTAAAATAAGTATGTAATAATAAATAAAACTTAGATTTAATAAAAATTATTTATTAAGCTATAAAACAGCATCATTCATGGTTGAATTGTAATGACTTTGTAGACGTACGGTCAGACGAGGTGTAAATTAACTCCCAATTTATGCTTATTTAAAACCATCCTAAGACCACATTTGGATGATCAAAATGAAGCCATATTTTAGTATCTGTATTACAGCTGCAAGACCAGGCTCAAGCGGAACCGAACATAGATCACCATAGGAAGAATTGGGTGGGGTGTTATGGCCGTGTAAAAGCAGCCTAAGTTCAAGCAGATCTTTAGTAAAGGGTTTTCCTATCTTGGACATTTATGGCATATACACAAGCGAGCAATGCTGTTACCAGAACTTGGGAGCTACAGAAGAAGTGTAGCTGTGCGCTACACTGTTTCCGTAACTTCCATTGACTTTTATGTGAGTTGCAAAAACAGCGTAGCTCAGTGAGCTCTTGGGCCAGTTGTACCTGGGCCATGATGCCTAATGGGGTCCTAAGTACTTCTCTGCCACCTAAGAAGACAACAGTACTACAAATGGTAGTTGGGGGAGGGGCAATATTACAGTTTTTGCGTTGGGGTCCAGAAGCGTCAAGATATGCCTCTGACTTGCCATAATGGCTGTTTCTGTTAGACTTACTGTTATTTATTGTATTATAATATATAACTCTGTATTATATGACTAGGTGGAGATAGTTATCTGTTAAATGAACCATACACACTACTTATTTGTATTGAGTCATTCCACGAGTTGCTTGGATGGTTCCTAAAACAGAGGAAATGAGCGGCTGCATCTACCATTTTAATTGTATTATCAAAATGTGGAAAATGTATTAGAATAGACCAATGTAATTTTATTCAGCTGACACAAATCTTTCTGCGACCTTTCGAGCTTAATGCGCATTTCATTGTGTAATCCATGTTTAGGTTTCAGCAAATGGCTTTGGATAACAAAGTTAACCTGCTTTTAAAGTCATGCACATCACAGTTATCTTGTTAGGTCGTCAATGAAAGCTCTTAAGGACACAGCTAAGTAAATCTTAGGTGAAACTGAAATCTTGAGTAAAATTTACCAACATTATAATATATCCCAATGTTCTAGATAGGAACGGTCTTATTCTCTGTTAAAAATGGAATTGGAAGATAATAGGATACTTCCTCACAAATATGGCTGTAGAAGGACAAGATATCTCCGTTGTTCAAATTTTCAATTGGTGGAACCAAATTTTAAGTGGACTTATTAAAGTGACATTTTATAAAAAATTAGCAAATAAACATAATAAATATAACAATACATATAATTTACTACTGTACTTTAAATTATTGCTGCACAACCTAAATTGACGTTCTTTGAGGATATGCTGTAATGCTCACAGTTAAGTAAAAATGTATATGTCAGCTGAATATGTAAAGCTCAGGCACCATCTATATGACCAATTTTTCATCCATTCAGTGGTTCTTGTTAGACAAATTACATGTTGAATTTGCATATTTGAACTAAGTGATTTGTGGTTGAAGCAACAAAGAGGCAAGGAAGACACAGCACATGTCATCCATGCACTAAGAAACCCATCCCACTTTAGGAGCTGTCCTCATAGTTTCCTAGTTAGGTTAAGTGGGGACATTTCTATAATAGTTGGTTATAGCAACAATTACAAATCTAAGGCAGGTGCTTGTAAAGAGTCTTTTTGGGCAATTTTGCCAGTCTGTTTACAGTAATTTAAAGCCAAACAGTCTGCAGTGCTATTCTTGCTGTGAAAAATACCAGCTCTTAGAATTTACTGATTTTTCTTGCAGTGATCCAGCTTTTTTTTTTTAACTCAATAAGTTTTTATTGAAATTTTCAACACAAAATTAACAGACATTTGCTTTCTAATGCATAAGATGTGTAATACTTGCAATATCAGACCAATACAATACAAAGACATACAATACAAAGAAATAATCCAGAAATAACACAGTACATATGAAATAGGACCTTACATTTGAAATAATATCTTATCTCTCCTCATGAATCCTAGCGAAGTAAGCTCTCTATTTCTTTGGTCCCCTCTTGTGTATATTTCCCCTTTAAGAAATAAAGTTATGGGCGCTACTCAACCATGAGTTCCATTCTGACTCATATTTAGGTATTGAATGGTTCTTATGTGCCATCATTTTCTCGTGCGAGCATGTGCTGTTGACCTGTGCAATAATTTCTGTTATTGAGGGGATTGTTTGACTTTTCCAGTACCGGGTTATTGCTAATTTGGTCGCAATAAAAATATGCGCAGCTATTACTCTAAATTCCCTCGGAATATCCTTAATGTTTAAAAAAAGTAGTGCTAGCGAAGGGGAGGGAACTATTGTAATCCCTATGATGCCTGACAATAAATGGAATGAGGCCTTCCATAAATTTTTGAGTAGTGGACAAGTCCATCAAATATGTATCAAAGTACCTCTACCTCCGCAGTTCCTCCAACAATAGTGAGAGGCATTTGGATATATGTGTTGAAGTTTATCTGGCGTGTTATACCAACGGAGTATCGTCTTCATCACTGATTCATAATGAAGAGTGCATTTCAAGTACTTCGCTATAAAAGTAAGTGCACAAGTCCACTCTTGCTCAGAATGTACACTCGTAAGTTCCCTCTCCCAAGCCAGAAAAGATGAAGACTTTTCAAATGTGTTTTTAGTTCCCAAGAGATCATATATAGGCCACAATCCTTTAAAATGCATCCCAGTTTGAGACCACAATCGGAATATGTCCGCATTAGCTGTAACCTCAAATGGACACTCCGTTTGCATGAGATGTCTGATTCTCAGAAATTTGTGAAATTCAGTATTCGGGATACCAAATTTAGTATGTAAGGAGTTAAATTGTACCAATTGGCTATGCTCTATTAAAGATGACATCTGTGTCAGACCCTTTATCTTCCAGGACCGGAGGTCCAAGTCAGGTATAAGGAACTCTAGAACGTCTAACGGTGAAATTGGGAGTATAGAGAATGAAGATGTACAACATAATGAGTGAAACTTTTCCCAATTCTGTAAGGAAGTAGCTAGAAAATATGGCAGGTGAGAGTTATGGGTTTTAGAATATAATTTTACTATTAGAAGAGCTTTTAAATTGTTTATAGGGGATAGTGATGCTTCAATGTGTACCCAATGTTTGGAGGTGTCTCCTTCCCACGAATCCTTCAATTGGGATATCTGGGTAGCTAGATAATAATGTTGAATATTTGGTAAACTCAAGCCCCCATGTTTTTTCCCTTTATTCAGTAGCCTAGCCGCTATTCACGGCCTACTCTTCTGCCAAATATACGCGCTTACCAACTTATTTGCTTTATTGAAAAAGGAAAAGGGCATTTTTATCAGCAATGTCCGGAACAGGTATAGTAATTTCGGAAGTACTAACATTTTAAAAGCTGCTATGCGGCCTATCCATGAGACTTCATGTGTTGCTAATTGTTTCAGTTCTAGTTCTATTTGAGATAGCATAGTATAATAATTGGCCTGATATAACTGTGACAATTTAGGAGTGATATTTATCCCCAGGTATTTTATGTGTGATTGTTGCCAATCCAACTGGAATTCCCCTCTCATAGATCCGCTGTCCGACGATGAGCAGTTCAAGGATATAGCTTGGGATTTTCCCATATTAACTTTATAAAACGCTAACTGTCCAAATTTCTGTATGATCTGAAATGCAGCTGATAATGAAGTTTCTGGTTTTTCTAAGGTTAATATTATGTCATCTGCGTATAAAGATATGCAATGAGCGCGTCCTCCTATTTTTATCCCTTGAATCTCTTGATGTTGTCTAATAGCTTGAGCTAAGGGTTCTATGGATAGGACAAAAATCAGAGGTGACAATGGACATCCTTGCCTTGTCCCGTTCGTTATCTCAAAGTCTTTAGATAAAGCACCATTGACGAAAACTCTCGCCGACGGAACAGTATATAGAGCTTTAATTGCATTTGAAATATAACCTTCAATTCCCATTTCCTCCAATACCGCAAAGACAAATGACCAATTAACCCTATCGAAGGCTTTTTCGGCATCTAGAGTTACCTAGATAACTGCTTTAGTCCCTTTCCTGTCTACATAGTCTAAAATATTAAGAACCCTCCTTGTATTTTCCGTGGCCTGCCTACCCTTAACAAAGCCAACCTGGTCCCTATTGACTAGAAATGGGATCACGTCTGTCAAGTGGTTTGCCAAAACTTTGGCATAGATTTTTAAGTCCGAATTAAGGAGGGATATGGGCCTAAAGTTTTGCGGTGAATCAGGTGTTTTCCCTGGTTTCGGGAGTGTCACTATCACTGCACTCAGCATTTCTTTCGGAAAAGAGCCTTTCTTAATGGCGTGTTTCAGGATTGTAAACAGGTGAGGGAGGAGAGCTTCCTCAAAAGTTTTATAATAGGCTCCAGATAATCCATCAGGTCCAGGAGCTTTATGAAGCGGGAGAGCCCTGATTATTTTGGAGACCTCTATCTCTGACAAGGGAAGGTTGAGACCTTCTAATTGATGGGGTGATAGACGTGGGAGTTTTAGGTCAGTCAAGAAATCTTTGACGACTTGTTGGATTGGTTGTGGATTTGCTGTATGGGACTGTAAATTATAGAGGGATTCGTAGTATTCCTTAAATTTCTGCGCTATATCCTCAGGTGAATATGATTTAGTAGTACCCAGGGGATCTTTGAGAAATGGTATCTTACTCTTCACGGCTCTAGCTTTTAATCTATGCGCCAGAAGTTTACTAGCTTTATTATCCTGAGAGTAGTATTGTGCCTTGATGGATTGCAGGTTTTTTTCATATTTATACATTAAACAATCCCTCAATTTAATCCGAAGATTTCTTATCTTCTCAGTGTTGGCTTGGGATACATTCGATTTATTCAGGGCTTCTACCTGACGCAATTGTGCTATTATATCATCAAATTGACTCTCCCTTTCCTTCTTTGCTCTATGGCCCCACTTTATAAAAAGACCTCTCATGAACGCCTTGTGTGCGTTCCACAGAACAAAAGGGTCACTTACAGAATTCTCATTCAGCAGAAAATATTGCTCTATACCTTTACGCAATTCTTCTTTATACTTAGGGTGAGACATCAAATATGTATTATTTCTCCATAAAAAATGAGAAGTTGTGTTATGAACTTCCCTTACACACATAGTAATAGCAGCATGATCTGACCATTTAATCAGTTCAATAGAAGATTTTTCCACTTTTTGAATCAAAGAGCGACCAACTAGAAATAAATCTATACGAGAATAGGACTTATGCACTTGAGAATAAAAGGAATAATCCCTTTCTGTGTCGTGTTGAATACGCCAGATGTCATATACATCTTCCCGGAGTAAGACAGGTGCTAAGGATTGGTAATGGGTTTTATGGTCGCTCGTGGAGTCCATTGTGGGATCATGAATGGTATTGAAGTCCCCACATACCACTAGTTCTCCTCGTCTAACCTTGTTGATCTTGCAAAATAATTTGTTAATGAAGCGAATTTGATGTGTATTTGGAACATATGCAACCACTATTGTAAATAATACATTATTGAGCTCCCCTATCTGGATAATATATCTCCCTCCTGGATCTGGAAAAGACGATATTGGAGTAAATGCGACTGTGTTTCTTATTGCTAGGAGTACCCCTCTCTGTTTTTTTAGTGTAATGAGAAAGGATAATGTTAGGGAATTGGGGGTGTTTTATTCTATGGGCATCTTGTTCTAATATATGAGTCTCTTGTGCACAGAGTATATCCCCTTTCAGGGAAAGAGCTTCTTTCCACATAAACGCTCTTTTGTGGGGGCTGTTTAAGCCTTTCACATTTATAGAGACAAACTTAACCATCATAATATAGCAGAGAGACGAAAGTATGGGAGTGAGGTATCTTGTGATATTCCCGTACCCTTTTGGATCCGATATTCTTATCTGATCGGAGGAGAATGATGCAGGCTCCCAGTCCCACAGAAAATGACATAATATTCCTCCGTTTAGGTATGGATATATCTATTGTATTATCCTCTAATTTTATCCTTTCACTATTCAAAAGACATAGGAAACAAACCAACATATTTGGGTGCCTCAGGACCCAGGTAGAGTCGCACCAACCACACAAACATTTTAAACACATATACAGCTGAATAAGCTGTTGATTGATACCGGGACAATTTCTCAGGGCTCGAATCCCAGAGACATGTCAGAACTCCAAACGGCAACTGTGTCACGCTGTATTGGTGACTCTTTTAGCGAGGAAGTCTCTTCCGAGGTGGCACCTCTTGCCAATCCTGCCCTATGCGGTTAGGTAACAGCCCCTGTTCATCCAACATCTCCGGGCAAGGAAGATTCCTGGATTGTAAAAACTTTCTTCCCTCTACCAGATTTGAGATAACATGAAATGTTCCATTATGGCATATCAGGATTTTAACAGGGAAGCCCCATCTATAAGCAATGTTATGATCACGTAAAGTTGCAGTTATCGGTGACAAGCTTTTACGCATGCGAAGGGTGGCTAATGATAGATCTGCATACAGTTTAATATGCTGATATGGAGCTGGTATATCCCTCATCGACCTAACTGCGGCCATCAACGCGTCTTTGACGTGATAGTAATGAATCCTGATAAGGACATTTCTGGGTAAGGTTTCCGGTAAGTGTTTCAGCTTTTGCACTCTGTGTGCCCTGTCAATTATGATGTCAGTAGCTGAGCTTGTTGGTAGTATTGCCATCATGAGTGCTTGCACATATTTGGTGAGATCTGCAGTTTGAATGTCCTCTGATACTCCTCTAATCTTCACATTGTTCCGTCTAGAACGATTTTCCAGATCTATTGCTTTAGCTTGTAAACTTTCAATCTCTGCCGCCATGTCCGAGTGTGAATCTACTAAGTTGTTGTGAGACGTTGCAAACTCCCCCATTTTGTGCTTCATATGGTGTATTTGTTGACCCATTCCTTGTAATGTAGCAGTGATGGGGGCTAGTAAGGCAGTGAATTCTGAA
Organism: Rhinoderma darwinii; assembly: GCF_050947455.1. Lineage (NCBI taxonomy): Eukaryota > Metazoa > Chordata > Amphibia > Anura > Rhinodermatidae > Rhinoderma > Rhinoderma darwinii. The sequence goes on along the minus strand of NC_134693.1, from coordinate 23,961,309 downwards.
TGTATGGAGGTGCTAAACGCCGTCAGCATCTCCTTCATCAGAGTGCCCGATGCTGGACTATCATTGGTGGGGATGTCCCTGAATGTTTTTATCCCCAAAGATGAACCCCGAGAGTGAGAGTCTCTCTCTCTTACCTCAGCGTCCCGACCTGACTGCACCTGTAACTTGAGGTGCTGCTTCTCAGGGCTGAGTGAAGGGGAAGATGGCGTCGACCTCGTGGCGCCCTCGTCACTAACCTCCTCCATGGACTCCGCTGCCAGAGGACTATATCGGGATCCCGGAATTCTCTTCTGCGTAGACCTCCTGGATTCCGTTGAGGTGAGTGTAGATCCTTTCATACCCTGTGAAGAGCTGGAGGAATGAGGTGAAGCTGGTTTTCCCGGGCTTGAAGAAGAAGGATATGAGGTGAGGCCAGCAGCCCCGTCGTCTCCTTCTCGGTCTTTCTCAAAGTAGAAGTCCAATTTGCCTTGTTGTTTAAGGCTTCTCTTGCCCCTTGTCATCATGAGTGGTTATGACCACTTTTCGGGTGCCGAAATCCCGTTTTAGTAGAGCCTAGCTTTGAAAGTAGCTTTGATGTTGCCGGAGCTCCGAATTCAAGCTGCCATGTCTCTCGGCTGCCAAGCCACGCCCCCGCAGTGATCCAGCTTTAGGGAAATTCTCCTGAGTAAAAAGTATGCAAGAAAGAAAGCTATCTCATTACTGTCACCTATATATACTTTGCATGCTTTTTCCCAGGAAGCATTGCCCCTAAAACCCCCTAAACACCTGGTTCCTGAACCCCCTACAATCCGACTCCCCCTTCTAGGGGAGCCAAACCTTGAATTTTGAGCTCCGGTTGATGTGTGGGCAGCAGACTATGCAAATGTAAATGCACAGACAGGTTCTCCATAAGCTTCAGTGAGGGAAGGCCATTGATCCCTGACTCTTGCATGGTCTTAGGGTCTAGAGAGCTGGGGAATAGGTTGTTGGACCTTTTGGTGATGGCTTGTGATAGCCCACATCTGTGCTTTTTTGGTGGCACTTAAGAAAATAAAAAAAAAGTAAGACAAACCCCTAAAACAGTGCTGTCTACAAATCGGGGACTCTGGTTAGGTTGTTAACCACCCGAGTCATGTTTCAAGGCTCTTTAAAGACTTAGACATTACCTTACTGGGTAGTCACATATAAATGGCACTAGACAGTCTTCTTCCTTTGAGAGGAAAGACCAGAAACCTTCAATGGGGTCTGTCAAGGCTTGTCTGTATCCATTCAAACAATTGTATCCGAGATAGCTATCGTAATTCTGTGCACACCGATGTTTTTGCTAGTACATCAGAGTTAAAAAATGCAGGAAACCTCACAGACCCTAACAGGGTGCAGTTACACGTGGTGTATTTGACTTGTATTTTGGCAGCGTAAAAATACGCTTTGGAAAACTTTAAAAAGTAATCCAATGGGAAAAATATTCCACAACACAAGATATTAAGAAATCTGTCTGAGTTGCGTAATATTTTTCCTATTGGATTAAGTTTTACGCTGTATTTTTTTACTTTGCAGAAATATAAGGCAAATAAGCCATGCGTGACTGCACCTATATGAGTAAATGTGGTTCATCAGGATTCATCGGTATCCGTTCAAAAACATATCTAGCATAGAAGTCATGAAGCTAATGTGAACAGAGCCTTACAGAGCATATGATTGACTTTCCTCCATAGCACCAAATTTGGAATTCTTGATAACCACTCTCCATATGAGACCATACAACAAAGTGTCATGTACCGATTAAACTTAGTTTTGTGGTTTGTTTTGTTTTGACCATAGAGACAGCAATTAGTTTGGAATGAACTGGAAATGTGTTGACTATTTTCAGAAGACACATTTAGCCAGTTTGGCAGCTGACACCCACGTTCGTCCTTCAATATGGCCGACTTACCCCTTTAAAGAGAAGGTGAATAAATACATTAAAACAATTAGATTTCAAATGACAAGCTCTTCTACCCGTCCCTGCACCTGCTAAATAATTTGATCCTTTTGCAAATGTTGCCTTGCACACCAGCTTTCCCAAATGTGCTCTGCAAGTTAAGCTTGCCACCAACTCAAGTCATAAAGAGGTTAACATGAAAACAGAACAATACATTGCCTCATTTCCCAGTTCTGTAGATGGACCTTCCTCTGCTATGCTTCCCACATCATTTTATTTCAGATGAGCTTGCGAAATAGAGAAAATTAAGCCACTACATTGGTTCCTTCATAAGAATTCAATTTCTGAAAATGTCCCCCATAAGACTCTAAATGACTTTTACTATGGATTCTGATTTTAAAGAATAATCGCTCCTTTTGTGATAATGTGAGCTATCATGCAGTTACTTTATTATAGAGCAACAGACTGTCGAAAAGTGGTTTTTAGAAAGACATTCATTAGCGCAATGGAGGAGAGCCAGGATGTTTTCTCCTTCTTGTAAAAGAACAAATGGTGAACACACAATTTAAATTCTAAATATTTTGGGCCAGGAATTGCCGACTCAGTACGCCAGGTTGCAAATTGTTCTGTAGAAATGAGAAGAGCTGGTGCCCAAAAGATTCTTTAGCAATGCAATGTTTTTCTTTTGTTTTAATTTGGAGAGAGGGTAGTGATAGTACCTGATACGTTGCCATAGTGTTGTGGCTTTTAGTTAGTGGAATCTGCAGTAAAATAAAATATTTTTGTTACAGATGAACAGATTTTCAATTCCAAAAAGTGGACACTTCTATTTTTTTTATTGTAAGGCATCAGGGAATAGCAAAAGGCATACAATTTATACAAAAAACAGAACCTTCGTCTTTTTTACTTGTGTTTAATTATTTATTTATTTTTTCATGTGATACAATAATTATATAAACAAAAATATCCAGACTTTCCTTAAATGACCTTAATATATATTTGGGGTATGGTTATTAGTGTCATGGACATTCGAATGACTGCAATTTTCACTATCTTAAGGGTATGTTCACACGGCTTATTTTCGGCCGTTCTTCGGGCCGTAAACGGCCGAAAAATCGGAAACAGAACGCCTCCGAACATCTGCCCATTGATTTCAATGGGAAAAACGGCGTTCTGTTCCGACGGGGCCCGCAAAACTCTCGCAAAAAATAACTTCATGTCACTTCCTGAGACGTTTTTGGAGCAGTTTTTCATTGACTCCATAGAAAAACAGCTCCAAAAATGGTCATAAAAAACGCAGCGAAAAACGGGAGTTATTTAAAAAATATCTGAAAATCAGAAGCTGTTTTCCCTTGAAGTCAGCTCCGTATTTTCAGACGTTTTTTTGCTAAGCGTGTGAACATACCCTTAGATGTAGACAGGACTGGAGCAAATATGGTGGAGACACCTGGGCAAAACATTAGTTAAGGGCCCCTTTTCATCTTTGGAATACAGGAAACAGTTCAGTTGTTTTTAAATGGGGGATGGTGGAGACCCTAGTGTAATTGCCCTTTTTGCCCACTTTATAATTGGGCCCTAGATATAGTAATATCTGGAAGTGAAACATCCTGCCTAAACATTTTAGATAATAAAAGGGGAAGGTTGTCTATAATTGGTGTCTCTAAAAATTTTACTTCTATGATGTATTGGACAAACAATTTACATTTTCACGTCAGGTATGAGTTACTGTATTATAAGAACACATAATCTAATAGTTACAAAGTACAGTGTGCAGAAAAGATGGATATAGCACAAATTCTGCTTTTGCACGTTATCACTACAATGCATGCACTGGAATGACTCTGATTTTAATTGAATTAAAAATACTTACGCAAATTTAGAATGTGGAATAGGGCACCAGAATATAGGATGTGGATATTGAGTATCTGGAGGGCTTCTTTTTTGTGGAGGAGAATTCATGGCTTCATTAAATGTTGTGTCCACCTTTGCAACCTTTTTCACTGAGCCAATGCATCTAAAATAACAAATGAAACAGTTTTATGAATAGCCTTGATTAAAAATCTTTTTCCGTTTTTGTCTACAGCTCCTATGCAAATTTATTCATCTCCATGCTTACAGACTGCACACAAAATTTGTGTAACCTGATCCTGCAGTCATACACTCGTCCATCTGTTCCCTTCTTCTTGCTAACCTACATTCAGTAGGTTAGTAAAAAGCAGGGGACTGATTGTAAAAAGTATGACTGCAGGCTCTGACTACACAGGGCTTGTTTGTAGTCTGAAACCATGACAACACATGCCATATCATGTGACCCTTATTATTTTTTTTTAAAATTCCTATTTATACCACAAGAAAAGTCGTGTCCTTAATGGTTGGTTAGGAGATGAAAATGATAACGTCCGTACGCTCTGATGAAATTTTGTAATGCAACATTGGTCTAATTAAGGCAAACACCAGCTAAAGTTTTTTTTTATTATTGCACCTTGGGATTTATAGCTAGATCTCTTAATAATTATCTTATGCTATGTCTTTAAATTTATCCTCCGCACATTCACATAGACCCTTTCAGACCATTATTGGCTAAATCTAATTGACCAGCATTGGCGTCTTTTCTGTATCCTGATTATAGAATCCAGAGTGCAAATCACAAGACACCCCTGTCTGAATACCACCACATAGTTACACCATCATTATCTGTCTGTAGCATTAGTGCCAATTGACCTTAGCATATGATAATGACTTTTTTGTAAGGTTGTTCTCTTCAGTCAAAGGAAGAAAGAACAAAGTGCCAGTCTTTAATGATGGATCCAGAATAGGTTGTCCTCATTAAAACAATTGCTGTGGCCATGATTGAGACACACACACACTTCATCCTCAAGAACCCTTCAAGCCGTATCCTTTCTTGATAAGGATTTTACTCCGCTCTTTGCAGTTTGCAGCTCAGAGTCCATTGAACTTCTTTGCCTTGAAAATGTAAGCTGGTTACAAATGAGAGACAGGCGGAAAATGAACACTACAAGCATTTCAAAGGCAAAACAATGACAGCATGGCGACAATTTGCATAGGTAGCTGGGGCATTGATATATTTTGTTGTATACTCATTCTTGTGCTTGTTACTGAAATGGCTTTTATGTTTATCGTTGTATTTGAGGAAAAGGTCTTATGGCATGACTGGTGGTGGGGATAAATGGGTGAAAACAATCACCATCACTACCAATGGCAGTAATGAACACCTGGCACCACACATGAAACCACTTCATTTGTGCATTAACTTAAATGTTGATATATTTAATACACTTTACATATTGCATAATTCCACTTTTTATGTACACTCATACCTCTTATGTATGGAGATCTTAAGGTAGAGCATTTTATTTTATTATTGTGTTAAATGAGGTGTACAATGATCTAACTCCTACTATTATTTTCTGGTTGTTCTGCTTTCACAAATTTGTTGTATGCATTTTGACATTGATCAGCTTTCAACTTCTTGATACATAATATACTAGAAGCGTTCGAGTGGGTGCTGGATCATGCCTTCCACAGTTCTACTGTGGGCCTACATACTGTTTCCCCTTCTTTGTGCCAGACCTCACCATCTCCAGCTCTTCTATGTGCCTGACTATTCCTTCTCCAGCTCTTCTATGTGACAGACATCATCTTCTCTTCTTTGCGACAAACTATTCCTTCACCAGATCTTCTATGTGACAAACCATTCCTTGTCTGGCTGAGATTTATCACAGAACACTTCTTCTCAAGCTATTGTAAGTGCCAGACTACTGCTACCCCATACTTCATATGTGCCTTCCTTAGCTCTTATATGTGCCATATGTCACCTTCTCTAGCTCTTCTGAGTGACAAACTATTCTTTTTCTAGCTCTTTTATGTGCAAGACCACTCTACCTCAGATTTCCTACGTACTAGACCACTCCTAACCTAGATCTCCTCTGGGCCAGATTGCTCTTTCCCAAGATCTCCTTCCTCAGTGCTTCTATGTGCCAAACCACTCCTACCCCAGATCTCCTATGTGCCAGACCACTCTTTCATCAGCTGTTCTTTTTGCCCAACCACTCCTTCCTCAGGTCTCCTTTGCAGTAGCCTAGCTATAGGGGTTTCAAATGCGACCAGGACCTGAAGCCAGGAGGGACCATGGCCCCCCGCCTTTCCACAGTTACTGTAGTAACTGAGGCCTATGTGTTAAACATACACAGCTCCCTATTACTACAGTAACATCTCCATATACTTACCCTCCTCGCTCCTGAGTCAGGTCCTCTTCGGCTCTGGGTGCAGCACTGGGTCCTGACGTCATTTAGCGTTGCAACATTATGTCGGCCGCGCACATAACGTCATGATGCTGAATGGCATAAGGACCCAGCATTGCATCCAAAGCTGAAAAGACCCGACTCATGAGCGAGGAGGGTAAATATGTGGATCCTGATGCTGGGGCCCTGTATCTAAGCCTATCATGTGTCAAACTGTCTGCTGGGCCCTGTATCTAAGCCTATTATGTATGTCACTGTCTGCTGGGCTCTAAACTTATAATGTGTCTTCTGACCCAATATATCTAATCCTATCCAGTGGCATCGCTACAAGGGTCATAGTCTTATAGATATGCTGTCTCCAATATATATATTTATTTATTTTTTGGGTGGGGAGGCATAAAACATATGATTTTTTAAGACTCTGGCAACGCCCCTGACTGCTAGTGCCGTTGGCCGTGAAGAGATGTTGAGAGGGGGCCCCAAGAAGAACTTTTGCCAATGAGCCTTTAACTACGCCCCTGTCCCAATGTGCTTGTGTCGGTCTTCCTATGTGCCTTACCACTTCTTCTACAACTATTTTATATCAGAACACTTTTTTTTTTTCAGGTTTCCTAAGTGTAAAAAAATTGTAGTCTAGCATGGACATCAAGCAGCTCTGATTGGATTGTATGACTAAATCCTCCAGTTTTTGGTATTTTAAATTTCCCTTACTACCTTTTAACAAAATGTATTTTTTAATAATAGAGCGGAACTGGTCAGATCCTAGATGAATAGTACAAGCAAAAATAATTCAATTGGTTTTGGCAAGTAAAAAGTCTTGTTCCAGTGAAGCATTATTAATCTAATCAGACATCCTATACGTATAAGACTATCTATTATTGTTTGCCTTGGGCTCTGCACTCAGGACCCCTTACCGTGCCTACCCCAAGGAGTTCAGTCTTCCAGTTAGTGACATTTTCATTGCATGTCAGTATGTAGGTAGATTTCTAGAATTCCACATCCTTCTACAGCACAGATGGTGTAGATAGCAGCGCAAATTAGCATAGGGACCAATAGCAGTCAAAGATGAGTGGCTTCTCTGCTGCAGACAGGAGTGTGTATGTAACATAAAAATAGAAAATAAAAGCAGATATAGCAATTAGCTTCCAGTTGGGCACTCCAGCTTAAAGGCTGAGTTTTTCATGCCAATGTGAAGAAAGTATATTGATATGTACCCAGGACTGGAATTAAATTTTTTAACAACAGTTTCTCTAATTTGCCAACAAAGATTTACGTGCCGGATGGGGGGGGGGGGGGGGGCTGAGGTGTGTCACGCTACAGAAAATTATTCTGACTCAGTACATAACTACAGCACCAGAATCAAGCTCAGCACATGTATATAGTACAAGAACCAAACTATGTACATAAATACAGCACCAGCACCAAGCTCAGTACGTATATACAGTGCCAGAACAAAACTATGTACATATATACAACACCAGAACAAAGTTCAATACATATATACAGTACCAGAATGAAGCTCAGCATATATATACAGTGCCTGAACCAAGCTCAGTACATAAATACAACACCAGAACCAAGCTCAGCACATATATACAGTGCCAGAATAAAGCTCAGTACATAAATACAGCACCAGAACCAAGATCATTACATAAATACAGCACCAAAACAAAGCTCATAACATAAATACAGCACCAGAACAAAGCCAAGTACATATATACAGCAACCGAACAAAGCTCAGTACATATATACAACACCAGAACAAAGCTCAGTACATAAATACAGCACCAGAACAAAGCTCAGTACTTAAATACAGCATCAGAACCATGGGCAGTTTATAAATAAAGGACCAGAATAAAGCTGAATACATAAATACAGTACCAGATCCAATCTTAGTAAATAAAGACATCACCAGAACCAAGCTTAAAGGGGTTTTCCACTAACGGACAACTGATGACAAGCAAAAAAATCAGTATATGATCAGTGGGGGTCCAACACCCAGACCCTGCACCAATCAGCTTCTCTGGCTGCCTCTGGGCATCGGACATCCATGCCGGAAGCAGATGGCTCCGGCTACGGAATAGCAGTCGAGCTGCAGTACTGTAGTACTGTAGTTCAGCAGCACGGCTGCTATGCAATGTACGGAGCCAACTGCTTCCTTCTACGTACATTGCATACTGTGCAATGACATCCTGTGCCTGCAGGCAGCCGAAGCAACTGATCGGTGCGGGGTCCGGTTGTCGGACCCGCACCGATGATATACTGATGACCTATCTGGTGGATAGGTCTTCAGTTGTCCGGTAGTGGACAAGCCCTTTAATACAATCAAAAATAGAAATAGATTAGCACTCCAAATGTAAAAAAAAGGGATTTTTATTCACCTATCTGTGCAATAAATGTCGGATTCCTGGAGGCTTGCACCCTGCTACCCTGGAGGTTGTAGTTCTACTGTGCTGCCCATTTTCTCTACTTGGACCATTTAATACAATGATATGGTGCCAGAACAAAGCTCAGTACATATATTCACTACCAGAAAAGCTCATAACTCATATACAATACTAGCACAAGTTTGTACCATGTAAAACTACAGATCCCAGCATGGCCTGAACAATGGTAAGGTTATGCTTAGTTGCTATTTCACAAAAAATAGAGAATAAACATTTACAGTCAGTGATTTAGAGGTGATCTCTTCTCTGATTCCAGTTTTTCTTTTTTCTTTTCTTCTCCATTTGGTCCAGACCTCCACAATGACTTCTCCCAGCTATGACTTATGTCTGCAGAGTTTGATGGTCAGATGTCTTCGGTTCCTCACTTTCCCAACACATCTGAACCTAGCAATATAATAGCACTTTGTCTTTGAATATAATAGCACCATACACTGTTCCTCTGAATATACCCCCATACACTAAATATACTGCCATACGCTGCCTTTGAATATACTGCTACATACTTCCCCTGAATATGCTGCAAAACACTGTGCCCTTAATTACAATCATGTCACACACTGTGAAATAAAGCACCACACACAGGGCCCAATACAAATAGTGCCACACACTGTGCCCCTGAATATGCTGCCACACAGTGCTCCCTGTAGATAGTGCCACACATAATGCCCCTAAATATAATGCCACACAGAGCCCCTGTATAAAGTGATGTATATATGTACTAAACTTACTTGTGGTGATGTATGTACTGAACTTTGTTTTGTGCTGTATATATGTACTGAGCTTGGTTCTAGTGCTATTTTTATGTACTGAGCCACATACAGGACTACCTGTAGATAATGTCACACAGTGCCCCCTGTGTAAAGTGCCACACACAGTGTCCCCTGTAGATCGTGCCACACAGTGCCCAATGTAGAAAGTGCCACACACACTAACAAAATATACATTACATACTTACCTGTCCCCGTTTTCACGCCTCTTCTGACCGGGCCTGCTCCAGTGGAACAACGCAGATGATGCGATGACGTCATAGCACCCCCAGTCAGAGTGCAGGGGGACCGGGTCGGAGTCACACTTTTCTTTGAACCGGCTGTTATTTTAACAACCGATTCCAGAGAACCATCTGAGTCCTACCATAATAACCTAGTACACTATAGCAACTTAAAAGTTTGTTTCCACTGAGTGAGTGACTTAAGCAGTTTAAAATGAAATCAGCTTGCTTTAATAGATATTAATTTAGCACATATATATATATATATATATATATATATATATATATATATATATATATATATATATATATATATATATATATATATATACAAATGTAGAGGAAGTCAAATTATTACCCAGCACCAACAAACTACTGTATCATGACAATGAGTTAATGTTTCCCTTTCAGGAAATATAATGTTATATTAACACAGCACTGCCTTTAGTAATACAGGCAATGGCCAGAGTTTGTAATTTGTATTTCGTTAAACAAAAACGTTACTGCAAGAAATATTTCACCACGTGCTTTTACAGTATTGCACTTTATGAGCCTGAAACATACAACTTTATGCTCTGTGATAGTCTTCGGCATTTCCCCTTAGTAGCACACCCTGTGGTCAGGAGTGGTATTGCGTATTGCATGCATTTTTTTTTTTAAGGCTTTTAACGTGAATATTAATGAGTGAGTGAATGAGAAAACAATAAATGAATGCATGATACATATATATATATATATATATATATATATATATATATATATACACTACCGTTCAAAAGATTAGGGTCACTTAGAAATTTCCATTTTTTTTAAAGAAAATCACAGTTTTTTTCAATGAAGATAACATAAAATTAATCAGAAATACACTCTATACATTGTTAATGTGCTAAATGACTATTCTAGCTGCAAAAGTCTGGTTTTTAATGCAATATCTACATAGGTGTATAGAGGCCCATTTCCAGCAACCATCACTCCAGTGTTCTAATGGTACATTGTGTTTGCTAACTGTGTTAGAAGGCTAATGGATGATTAGAAAACACTTTAAAACCCTTGTGCAATTATGTTAGCACCGCTGTAAACAGTTTTGCTGTTTAGAGGAGCTATAAAACTGACCTTCCTCTGAGCTAGTTGAGAATCTGGAGCCTTACATTTGTGGGTTCGATTAAACTCTCAAAATGGCTAGAAAAATAGAGCTTTCATGTGAAACTCGACAGTCTATTCTTGTTCTTAGAAATTAAGGCTATTCCATGCGAGAAATTGCCAAGAAACGGAAGATTTCCTTTAACGGTGTGTACTACTCCCTTCAGAGGACAGCACACACAGGCTCTAACCAGAGTAGAAAGAGAAGTGGGAGGCCCCGCTGCACAACTGAGCAACAAGACAAGTACATTAGAGTCTCTAGTTTGAGAAATAGACGCCTCACAGGTCCTCAACTGGCAGCTTCATTAAATAGTACCCGCAAAACGCCAGTGTCAACGTCTACAGTGAAGAGGTGACTCTGGGATGCTGGCCTTCAGGGCAGAGTGGCAAAGAAAAAGCCATATCTGAGACTGGCTAATAAAAGGAAAAGATTAATATGGGCAAAAGCACACAGACATTGGACAGAGGAAGATTGGAAAAAAGTGTTATGGACAGACTAATCGAAGTTTGAGGTGTTTGGATCACACAGAAGAACATTTGTGAGACGCAGAACAACTGAAAAGATGCTGGAAGAGTGCCTGACGCCATCTGTCAAGCATGGTGGAGGTAATGTGATGGTCTGGGGTTGCATTGGTGCTGGTAAAGTGGGAGATTTGTACAAGGTAAAAGGGATTTTGAATAAGGAAGGCTATCACTCCATTTTGCAACACCATGCCATACCCTGTGGACAGCGCTTGATTGGAGCCAATTTCATCCTACAACAGGACAATGACCCAAAGCACCTCCAAATTATGCAAGAACTATTTAGGGAAGAAGCAGGCAGCTGGTATTCTATCTGTAATGGAGTGGCCAGCGCAGTCACCAGATCTCAACCCCATAGAGCTGTTGTGGGAGCAGCTTGACCGTATGGTACGCAAGAAGTGCCCATCAAGCCAATCCAACTTGTGGGAGGGGCTTCTGGAAGCATGGGGTGAAATTTCTCCCGATTACCTCAGCAAATTAACAGCTAGAATGCCAAAGGTCTGCAATGCTGTAATTGCTGCAAATGGAGCATTCCAAGACCAAAGCAAAGTTTGAAGGAGAAAATTATTATTTCAAATAAAAATCATTATTTCTAACCTTGTCAATGTCTTGACTATACTTTCTAGTCATTTTGCAACTCATTTTATAAATATAAGTGTGAGTTTTCATGGAAAACACAATTGTCTGGGTGACCCCAAACTTTTGAACGGTAGTGTATACCTATATATAGGGTCAAACTATATTTTGAAGAATATGACCTACTACAAATTTATTGAGTAGTCGAGGTTTTGTGTACTATCCCCAGGGAAAGTCCAAAATAAAATAGTGAAAAATGCTGTCATAATTAAAGAAAAGGTCATATTATGCATAATTTTTACTGGCTGAATAAATGCAGACCGGGGACTGTTATATTTTCTTTATACAGTGTAATTATCTGTTCAGGTTAAATGGAATTGATTAATACAGCAAATATATCCAGATCTATGATGCCTTTTGGTAATTGCTTTAAAGGGTTATTCCCATCCTATGGCATGTCCACAGGATATGCCATACATGCCTTATAGGATTTGGGAGAAAGGGGGTCCATTGACCTTGATTCACCAATTCCCAGTCATCACATTCTCCATACACTTTAATTGAGAAGTGTCCGCACTTGCATGCAGTCTTGTCCATTGAAGTCTAGGGGAGTTACGGAAAGAGCCGAGCAAGCAGCAGACCCCCCTTCTTACGATAAGTGAGTGTGACAGAGGTGAGATTTTCCATAAATACTTAAAATGGGAATACCCATTTAAATATTTAACTGGAGATTAGCAAATCGATTCTACACTAATCAAATTTGGTCCAGATTTCCCAAACATTTAGAAATCCCCAAAATCCAAATGTTTTAGGGTTCACAGCGCATCCATGTTTTGGGGTCCATCAGTGGCCATGTTGAGAACAGGAATGTTGTACAGTCCATGGAAAAGGCCGTACTAAGAAAGGGGCAATGCTTTACAGAGGAAGAAATCGGAGCAAATTTTCTAATAACTATGTATTAGTAAGGGGCACATGATCTTTTCTGCACATTAGTGGAAATAAACATAAAGTGGCCAACTCTTTTAAAGAACTTTAAAGGGGTTGGATACAGGCATTTGTGATTTGTGGCAAGTTATTCTGACCGAATTGAATCGGACCTGAATATTTTTGGGAAATTTGCTCATCTCTATAACCTAAGTGATGCCCAGTCTTTTTTTTTTTTTGCCATATAGGTGAGGACACTTTTAAACCCTGAAAATGTACAGAAACAGATAATGGGGGCTGAATTTGCTGAATTAGGACATAATATAAAGGCGTCACATATTTAGTATGTAGCTTCCCAGAAATGTCAATGGGTTAGGGTGCCCATTGCTTTTTTGTTCAAAACCATGGGAGAGCTATAGAATTTTCTCTCCTACAGTATGTGGCTATATTGGGTGACAACCATCTTTACTAGAATTTTTAAAATTTTACAGTAGAGAACAATTCAAGGACTTACATTTAGACAAGTTGTGTTTTATTTTACAGTGAAATTCTTTTCTCCACTCTTAATGGGCAAATCTCCCTATTTAAAACATACCTGTCTTTTCAGGATAAGCTGTCATATATGTGTGTACATGAGGAATAACACTATTTCTGCTTATTATGTGACTTGTATTCTGCATTTGTATTGTTTAGCAATTTTCCCCTCTCCAGACTCAACATCTTATTCTCAGTTTTCCCTGAGCTAGCAGGTGGAGCCAAACTGCTATTATATCTGCCATACAAAGCATTTAGAAAAGTGAGCTTCCTGATATTTAATCTCTTTGTAGCACACCCTCAGCAGCAGCAACAGCAGTAATGAGCAGTATAGCTGTGAATCCAGCACTGGGGTGAGATATAACACTTACTGGAAGCTGCAGCAGCGTCTCTGTGTGTCTCTCTGCCTCTCTTTCACTCTGCTCCCACTTTCCTCTCCACATACTTCTGTGGGCAGCATGCAACCTGATCCTTTATTGAACTGATAGTCCGTCTCGTCTCTCAGGACGGATTCAGCAGTAAATGAAGGGTGAGTGAACAGTTAGGAGGGAGGGGGGAAGGAGCTTAATAAGTGGAGAAAAAGCATTTTTTTCTATAATAAGATATAGTACAAAGTTTCTTATATTCGCTTTTACTTATGTGATTTTATAGCTAGGCAGATTTGCAATCCAGAAGTCTAAAAGTTGATTTATGGCTTATATATTAATGCACTACATTATACAGATATTGGGACAATACACAATTGTCTGTTTTCTTGGTGTGCAGGTGACACGTTTGCTTTAAATGAAAACTACTTTTAAGAAAAGAAAACCTCTACAGCAGATAGAGGCAAGCTAGGCCATATGCCTTCCCTCTGGGTATCCCTTGGCACTGAGGCACTGGCAACGTATATTCCTTGGTGCAGGAGCCAGAGAAAGATGCTTAATGGCTTTCAGACGCTGATATGAGTTCTGCGACCATGTGGGTCCCTCTTCAGTTGTTGCAGAAGATGAGCTTGAATTACAGCTCAGTCTGGCTTGCCAAGCTTTCTCCGCTATTTCCACCGACCAGCTTGCCAGCAGGATTTATAGTGTATTTAGCTGGGTATCAGTGGAGAATGCAGCATTGTGTGATAGGACCTACATGCCAGAGATGCTTATCAATGGAAAAAGAAATGACTCCTGTACTTTCGCCTATGTATATCTCTTCCTCGCATGAAGCATTACAGCTTTGGAAAGCTTTCCTACAATACTATAAAGCTGTACGAGGAGGGGGTGTAATCCTGTATGCTTTAATATTACCTTTCTATGTGACTGTGAGGGAACCTGATATATCTTCAGCTTGGCAAATAAATCACTCTTGACCAAATATCACATCATCGGCTGCTGAAAACCCAAGTGAAGTTGGACAAAACAGCTTTTTTAGCTGCATTAAACTTGGACTAGCAGAATCCTAGTGACGGTCTGCAACCAGCTGACATGTGCATTTCATCTCAGAGACTGGCAGCTTTTCACTGTCAGCCATTCAGTGCATATAACATAGTGTTAGTAGTTTTGCTGTGTATTAAATATATTAAAAATATTTTAATTGTTAGGATATCCTAAACCACTTTTGCGTTTAAGGGGTATTCCCCTTAAAAATGTTGTTCTTTGTATAATAAAATTGTTAAAAAATGTTTAATATACTTTCTGTACCAATTTCACACGGTTTTAAGATCTCTGCTTGCAGTCTTCTATCGGACCTTGCACCTGCATGTTCATCCATCACATGACCAGGATAGAATTTTATCCCCTGGAAGTATGCAAAATAGAAAACACCTATATGTGGCTACACTATAAGCTAGTGTCAAACTTTATATAGATTTAAACTTTTGAAACATGACAGGTTATCAATCAAACCAAAGACATTCATCCGTGAGTAACGCCTTTTTTTATTGAAAGCCAGAGTTCAAGCTTTCTCCACCCTAGTAGCACAAAAAAAGTGTTACCATGCCACACATAAAATCACTCAAATAGATGTGGTCTATTCTAATAACTCCCCAAAATGAAAAGGGGCCCATAACCCTCTGACCCAGAAGGCCTTGTGAAGGTCAGTGGCCTCCCTTTACCAAAGTTTAGGGAGTACCCATCTGTTCTCTAGCATTTGTCAGAGATCAAAGTCTCGGTTTTGATTCTTCCAGGAGGGGATAACCTGGATGCATGAGGAAAATCTGGTGGCCCACTTACTAAAAATGTAAGAAGAATTCCGTAAGTGCACCACACTGACAAACAACATGTAAAGTGTATGCACAAAATACATAAAGGGCTAACTACTTCTCACATTAAAGCTTGCCAGGCCGGGCAAAAAAAGAGAATTGTGAAAAATGTTCTCCATATCAGCATAGAGGAAGGTTCGCTGTGGGAAATGCCGTTTGTACTGGCTCTCGGGAGTTACTAATTCTCTTTGCGGAGATCCAACTAGTGGGCAAAAGTATGCAGAATAACTCTCCACCGTTAGAAAGAAAACTGTTTCTAGTGCCACTTATGTCCAAGTTTTTAAGCCGGTTTCACTCACAGTGGACCGGCCTACAAATACACAACGAAATTGTCATGTGTTACACACTGATTTAACCCTTTGCATTGCAGTGAATAAAAGCTACGGCATTTCCGCAACAGATAGTTCATGCTGCGGATTTGAACATTTTCCGCATGCCTAGAATCTGCAGCAGAAGCTATTAATAAATGTGGTTTCTTTAGCAAGGAATATATAGGGATCAAGGCAGGAAAAAAAATTAGAAGGTAACTGCAGATTTTTTAAATCTTTCCATCAGAGACTATATAAAATGTGATTGATGAGATGGGATCACCCCTTTAAGGTTCTGGGCCACATTGGTTAAAATATGCCAAACAACCCCTTTTTTAAATAAAAAACGTGTTCAGCCTCTTTAACCCCTGGTGATCAGTTATCATTGGGGAAGCCTTATCTGGTTATACATTTAGGGCTCATTCAGATGAGCGTAATACTCGTCCGTGTGCTGTGCGTTGGAATCACTCACAACACACGAACCCAAGCAATTCAATAGGGCTATTCACACATGCGTTATTTTTCACACAGAGCGTGTCCGTTGCATGAAACTCAGTTCATGTCCTATATCGGTGCGTTATCACGCACCTAGTCGCCCATTGAAGTCTAAGGGTTCGTAAAAACCACGGACAGCACACGGACGACATCCGTGTGCTGTTCGTGTTTCACGCGTCAAATACGTTGAAAAGCAGAGAAATATTTTTTTTTTAAAAAGAGGTGCTTGCACGGACGTAAAAAACGCATGACACGCAGAGCACACTGATACCAATATGCAATACACACAGACAAGAAATCAGGCACAACTTCTGCGTTTTTTACGCGTGCAAATCGGACATGCTCGTCTGAATATAACATAAGGCCCCATCCACACAACCGTAATTTTCGTCCGTAATTATGGAAACATTCATTTCTATGTCCGACGGACACTTTCCCAAATATTTAGGGGAAGGTTTCCGTGCCGTAGAGAGCCTCTGCAAAAGATAGGACATGTCCGATTTTTTGCTTTTTACGGACCGTACTCCCATACTTTACATGGGAGCATGGTCCACAAATGCGGGTGGCTGTCCGCGGCCAGCCGTGCTCGTAATCGCGGTCTATGATTACGGGCACGGTTGTGTCCATGGGGCCTAACTCTGTAGCGTCCCTGGCAGTGGAAATGTAGCATTACATGGAGGCCATTTATCCATGCATGGACGGGCCTGATCTGACAGAGCAGTTTTCCACTCTTACATAGAGGTTTCTACTTCAGGCTCATAGAAAGGAAACTTTCTATGATAGCTATATGCCCTAATAGGCATATGGACAGGGGTTGTCCTCATGGGACAACTTTTTTAAGAAATGCCTTATGTGGATAGTATCATTACTCAAACAGCAACCCAATCAATATCAGGATTTCATTTCGGCCAAAATCGACATGAAATCTGCCCATTCTCCGTGGCAAAGACATTTTTGCAGGTCTCGACAGCAAGTGTGCTGGATTATCACAATATTATTTCCTATACAGTACGTGACAGCTTACCATGTATATACTACAGAAGACTTACACATATTTGTTCTATGAGCCATAAAAACACATATTACCAGCTTTATGGATTGTTATAATGCAGCATTTATTGTACTTGGATTTTACATTTCAAAACAAATTAGTCTTTTAAAGCTGAAACGAAAAGCCTTGACTGGAGTTTTTTTTTTTTCAGTCGTCCTTTGCCGGTTGCTAAGTAGGTATTCAGTCTCTTCCATTAATGCAGTACAACGGAGGATACAGGGTGACAATGACTCTGTCGCTAACTGGATCAAATTAATGTAATTAACGTATCATTTACCTGAAATTGTTTTGTAACAAACCGTTAATGAATTGCGTAGGTTTGCTCAACACCATTGTCAGAAAAATAATTAGTCTCATCACGACACTTAAGGCTTAGCATAAAACATCCCAAACAAAATGCACATAAATTAGACTTATGACACAGAACTATGAAGAGGGGCATAGAGGACAACACTGCGTATAAACACACATTCACATGTGGGGGCTGTGGTTATGCTCTGAGCATATTAGTATCGTATTACTGTGTCGTATTGTAATGCTAATGACTGGCATAATAGATATATTAAGGTAAACATCCCACAATTACTAGTTGCCGCTATATTCTATGACTATAAAGAGGATCTGTCACTAGTTTATTAATTCCCTATCTCCTAACTAATCTAATAGGCGCTATGATGCTGATAACTACAGTGTAAACTTTTTTCAAAAACTTTTATTATTTGCAAACTTATGTGCATTTTTCTAATAATGCTAATTTGGCTATACTTGCAAAATGGGAGATGACTCTTTCTTTTCACTGTGGGCGGTGTACTGTTTTCTGTATGACGCTGTCCAGCCTGGCAACACAGTGTGATCATATACTACACAGCTTCCATTCCCGACTTTGTTTTTAACTGGTGATACCACCGGTTGTTTCACAGTTAGATCCTGGTTCCATATGAAAGATTTGAATCTCATCTTTCATATGCCACCAGAACCTCTGTTCTTGGTGGTCCACAGCCCGATATATGGCTGTTTTAAGTGATCCCCTTCCCTCCAGCCTCAGTCTCTCACACTGTGTGAAGCAGCTTCATGCTGATAGGACGGAGTCAGAGGCTGTGAGTTAGCTCCACCTCAGGAGAATCGCTGGTGTTGACACCCATTTGTCTAGTATAGCCTCATTTGCTTATTTAGAAAAAAGCTTTTGAAATAAACTTTTTGGGACACAATTTACACTAGCATTATCAGTGTGACAGCGCCTATTAGATTAGCTAGAAGATAGGGCACTACTAAACTAGTGACAGAGCCTCTTTAAGGCCTCATGCACTTGCCCATAAATTCCAAGTTGTATAAAGCCGTAATATGGCTACCATGCAAGTCTATGAGCCCATATTGTCCTTCTGTGTGCTGTTATTTCATACATAGTCATACTGAGGTTTTTCCTTTTTGTTTCTTTGATTCATGGGAAAAATCGTGTCATGTCCACTGGTTTCCTTATTACGGAGATATTTCCCCTAGAAACCTTGATCCCAATAATCACTTTCTCTGGTGGGCCCAAGAACTTCAATCTGACGCTGAGTGTTGTGACACTGTGGGACCATAGACCCAAATAGGCCAACTAATCCCGGGACACAAATCCAACAGCCCCTTAACCCGTTAGTGACTGCCCATTAGTGTTTTTATGGCGGCCACTAACGGCTTTATTCCGATGCAATAGCCTTTTTATGGTGCTGCATCGGAATAGACAAATAGAGCAGGGAGCTGTTAAATCTCCCTGCTCTCAGCTACCACCAATAGCTGAGGGCTGGGAGCAGCCCTGCTTAAACGGGCGAGATCGATATCAGTATCAATCTCGGCAGTTTAAACCCTCAGATGCGATGCTCAATAGCGAGTGCCGCATCTGAGTGGTTTTGGAGAGAGGGAGGAAGTGTCCTCTATCACCCCACCGGCATCCTGCATAAGATCGCAGGGTGTCGGTGGTTTTTATGGCAGCCGGGGGGGCCTAATAGGCCATGCCAGAGGCATGTCCTAGCAGATGCTTGTCTGTTTTACATGGACAGGCACTAATACACTGCAATACAAAAGCATTGCAGTGTATTAGAAAAACGATCGGACGATCGCATAGTGAAATCCCCTAGTGGGACTAGTAAAAAAGTTTAATAAAGTAAATTAAAAAAAAAAATAAAAAACCCACTGTTTCCCCTTACAAAATGCTTTATTATTTAAAACAAACAGAAAAAATTACACTTATTTGGTATCGCCGTGTCCGTAACGACCCCAACTATAAAGTTACAACATTTTTAACACACACGGAGAACGCCGTAATAAATAAAATAAAAAACAATGCAAAAATTGCTGTTTTCTGTGAATCCTGCCTTAAAAAATGTGATAAAAAGTGCTCAAAAAGTCACATCTACTCCAAATTGGTACCAATAAAAACTACAAGTTGCCCCTGCAAAAAAAATGCCCTCATACAACAGCATCAGCGGAAAAATAAAAAAGTTCTGGCTCTTGAAATATGGAGACACAAAAACAAATAGTTTTTTTTAAAAAAAAGTGTTTTTACTGTGTAAAAGTAGCAAACATACAAAATCTATATTAATTTGGTATCGTTGCAATCGTAACAACCAACTGAATAAAGTTATTGTGTTATTTATACCACATGGTAAATGGCGTAAATTTAGGACGCAAAAAAGTGTGGCCAAACTGCTGTTTTTTTTTTATCCCCCCCCCAAAAAAAACCAGTTAATAAAGTTAATCAATAAATTCTATGTACCCCAAAATGGTTCTATTAAAAAATGCAACTTGTCCCACAAAAAACAAGCCCTTATACAGCTATGACGACGCATAAATAAAAAAAGTTATAGCTCTTTGAATGAGACGATGGAAAAACTTAAAAAAAATAGCTCATTAAAGCCTAAAATAGGCTGGTCACTAAAGGGTTAAGAGTAACTGTAGTTTTAAAAAACTTTTGACATGTCAAAGATTCATATCAGAAGTTTTGATTGGTGGTGGCCATACACACTAGACAAATCTAAGCCGAACCTGACCATGTCGGCGGGATAGGCCAACTATCTAATGTGTATGGGGGCCGCCTGACTTTCTGGATTTCAACATGCCCGATCCTTTGTTCCCAAGGCAGATAAGTTGATGCATGCAAACATTCACACTCAGCCGAGAAATAACTGTATTTAATGTGTATGGTCACTAGGCTGGTCACAAAAAAAATCAATGTTCGAATTTTTACCGGGGAACCCCCCTAAAAGTTGTTAATTGGCTAGAAAAATGTGATTGGCAAAGTTTCAGCTCAACTTCATAACGTTAATCCGTGCCTCAGCAAGAAATCACAGTTTTTCCTCCTTAAAATGGAAACCATTCGTCCTAGAAACCTGATTCTTGTCTCATTTCATAGGAAATGTTGTTGTCTTGAAGTTTGATTCTCATGACTTTGTTGCTAAAACTTATAGATTTAGTGGTATTTAGCATTTTTCAGGGTCAGGTCGTGGTGCTTATCCTCAAAAGTGACTTTTCATGCAAAGGCCTAAAAACATTACAATATTCAATTACATCTGCTTCCCAGATTTTGCTTTTTGTATTTTTCATTTTGTACATTAAACATGGTTTAGTTGGAGGTGTTTTCAAAAATAAATGCAACAAAATCCAAATTGAAAA
This sequence comes from Rhinoderma darwinii, assembly GCF_050947455.1. Taxonomy (NCBI): domain Eukaryota; kingdom Metazoa; phylum Chordata; class Amphibia; order Anura; family Rhinodermatidae; genus Rhinoderma; species Rhinoderma darwinii. The sequence goes on along the minus strand of NC_134693.1, from coordinate 23,940,278 downwards.
TGAAGGAATTAGGGGAAAAGAAGAGCAAGGAAGGTGTCAAAATGATAACAAATAGTGTTCAAATGCATTTTATTAATTATATTATTACATTATTATTATTTAAAATTTTCAGATTAAGGTGGTAATGGCTTAGATATGGTGGCTTTTGAAGAGTCAGGAAAAATGTGTCTACATTCAGACAAAACTTGTAACAGAAACTGTCGTTGTTCTTCGTCTTTCGTCAAAGAGGAATTGAAGACTTGGATTAATTTTATACCCCTTTCAGCTGTGTCATTAACAACCCTGAAACCGTTCACTATTTTTTTTAGCTTTTAAATAATGTAGATTTTGACACCATACATCGGGATCAGTATTTAAAATTTCTGTATCGATTTCAAATCTAGAGTTAGAGGAGAAACAAAAAAATCAACTTCTTTGTCCAACTTGTTTGAGACTGAGTGTTGCTTTTACATCCCTGTCATCACAATCATCTTCATCATTTTCTACTTCGGACCTTAAATTTCCAACCATGCTTGTTTTGACATTTTTTCCCAATGTATCATCGAAAAATGAAAATGCAATTTGCTCCAAGTTGAGATACCACAGATGGTTTATCATTTTAGACAGTGCCTTGTCTGCAACCTCTTTATCAATTTTCCTATATTTAACTAAAAATTTCACTAATTGTAGGTCTTGGTTGGGGGCCAAACTGGGTTTGGGGGCGTTGAACCAAGCTTTTACATAAATATTGATTATAAATAAACAAATATCTTCAATACCTTTTTTCTCTAAATCAGTTAACGAAAATTGATCCCTGAAAATATATATTTTGAGAGAATAAATGGCCTTTGACATTCATCTGGCGTGATGAATAGCGCCAGGTACTCTAAAAGAAATGTATTTTGGAAGACGTCTTAAAAGAATAAAGCAAAGTTGGATGAATTCTTTATAAGCATCCCTGGGCTGTTGGTTTTTTAATTGTTCAAAAAGAAAACTTGAAATTTGGCCCTGATTAATTATTTTATGTCTAATATTGCCATCTTCTATTCCTGTTTTGTATTTCGTCTTGTCTAGCTTAGACCACCCAGTCTTGAATTTTCCAAAAATATCTGGCTGAGGACCAGTGGATGTGCCCATTTTGCAATGAAAAATTGCTTTTAGAATAACTTCAAAAATATGGTGGCGACATTCTAAATACAGAAGGTTTTTCTCTAATAATTGCTCTAGCAAAACGCAGGTTCCCCTAAGGCGACCAGTATTTACTGCCGTGGTATCAAAACACATAAGCCTGGCTTTTCCCAACTGCCCCCCAATGTTCAACTGCTGATAATACAGCTTTTGCCTGAGTAATCCCCATACTATTTTCAAGCTGAGGAACACCTATCAACTGTTCTTCATCCACACAACTAATCAAAATCGCTACCCTCTCTACATTTTCTTTACTCAACATATCTGGAAGCAGTTTCCCATCCCAGTGCACAACAGCTAAAAATGCTAAATACCACTAAATCTATAAGTTTTAGCAACAAAGTCATGATAATCAACCTTCAAGACAACAAAATTTCCTATGAAATGAGACAAGAATCAGGTTTCTAGGACGATTGGTTTCCATTTTAAGGAGGAAAAACAGAGATTTTTTGCTAAAAATCACAGTTTTTCTAAACTTTAACCTCAATGAGGCACGGGTTAACGTTATTAAGTTGAGCTGAAACTTTGGCAATCAAATTTTCTAGCCAATTGACAACTTTAAGGGCGGGGTCTCCGGAAGATAGACCAAGAATAAAATTTCCCCCTATACCTTGTGACCACCCTGAGGGTATGTTCACACGGCCTATTTACGGACGTAATTCGGGCGTTTTAACCCCCGAATTACATCCGAAAATGCGTCTCGTTAGCGTTGGCAAACATCTGCCCATTCATTAGAATGGGTCTTACGATGTTCTGTGCACACGGTCATTTTTTTTTACGCGCCGCTGTCAAAAGGCGGCGCGTAAAAAAGACGCCCGCGTCAAAGAAGTGCATGTCACCTCTTGAGACGTAATTGGAGCCGTTTTCCATTGACTCGATGGAAAAGCAGCTCCAATTACGCCCGTGATGGACGCAGCGAAAAAGCGCCTCAACATGCCATTACGGCTGAAATTACGGAGCTGATTTCTCCTGAAAACAGCCCCGTAATTGCAGCCGTTACGGACGCTGCCGTGTGAACATACCCTAATGGTCACCTTCATTTCTGGCAATTAGTGAAGGTCTCAGCACTTGGTCCACCAACAATATTATATTCAGATATGTCAGAAGATAGAACTTTGTGCACATAGGTGCAAATTCGCATTAATTATTAAGAGTAATATATTTATAAATAAGTAATGATTATCACCAGGAAGCAATGTTGTATCTGTGCAATCTCTGAAGGACTCTCAATAGCACTTTTGAAGATTATACTCCCTCCCTGACATTTTAGAGGTAACCTAAAAGGATTATACTTCATGAGAACAAGAAAAGATTTTCTGTAAAATCAAACACAGTAAGAGCTTCCTCGTGACACTTCTAGTCAATGACTAGACCAAAGCCGAGCAGTCCAAAGTTAGCAAACAGATAATTTGACTTCCTTACTAATCTAATTGTGATGCTTTTAGAAGAAGGTCAACATCAGTCATACTTAAATAGGACCAATTACCAAGTAGAGCAGTCTTAGGAAAGGTAAATACAGTCAAAGTTTATCCTCAATGTGTCAAATGTTCTTCTATAGGAGTCTTCAAAGAGACGCTAACATGTCCCTTATCTCTCTTTGCTATGTCTATTGTAACCTCTAAAGAGGGTTTTACACTGGGCGATTATCGAGCAGAAAAGTGCTCATAGAACGCTCCTTGCTGATAATTGCCCTGTGTAAACAGGGCAGCGATCAGCAGATGATCGAGCAAACGCTCGATCATCTGCTGGTCGTATCATTTTAAAAAAGTAAAATATTATCGTTGTCGGCAGCACATCTCTCTGTGTAAACAGGAAGACGCGCTGCCGACTTGATAATAATGGATGGGGACGAGCGATCGGAGTAACGTCCGCTCGTCCCCATCCATAGCTCCATGTGACAGGAGCAAACGAGCGCGGATCAACGATGTCTCATTAATCGGCGCTCGCTGCATCGGCCGAGTGTTGGCCGGTGTAAAAGGGCTTTAAGTGCTCTTTTACACCGACAAATTATCGGGCAAACAAGCATTTAAACAGGGAAATAATCAGCCGATGAACAAGCAAACGCTGGTTCATCAGCTGATTGTATAGTTTTAAATGCCGAAAATATTATCGTTATCGGCAGCACATCTTCCTGTGTAAACAGGGAGACGTGCTGTCGATATGATAGAAATGTATGGGGACTAGCGATCTTAGTAACAAGCACTCGTCCCCATACATAGCTGCTTGTGAAAGGTGCAAACGAGCACCGTTCAACCAGCTGTCTCGATGATCGGCAATCATTTACACGGCCCACGTCAGGACGTGTAAGATCACCCTAAGTATCCATCCATGGAGAGAGGCTGGACATAGTTTTTTTTTTTCAGTAAGACAGTAAATCATGGGAGTTGTAGTAGTAGTATCACATCAGCTGAAGAGTCACAGGCTGGAGACCACTGATCCACTGTAACTGTCTATCCCAGGATTTGTTTATTAATGTATAGAATTGAAGACAATGTTGGACAATGTAAGGGTCCTATTACACAGCCCGACGTGAGTTGTGTGAACGAGCACCGATCAACAAGACAGCTCGTTGATCGGCACTTGTTTGCTACTTTCACAAGGAGCTATGTATGGGTCCCCTTACATTTCTATAATGTCGGCAGCACATCTCCCTTTTACATAGGTAAATGTGCTGTCGACAACAATAATATTTATTGCTGCGCAAACTATACAATCAGTCGAGGAACGAGCGTTTACACAGGGCAATGATCAGAAACGAGGGTTTTCGTTTGCCTGATAACTGGCCCGTGTAAAAGGGCCTTTAGGCTCTGTTCACATCTGCATCTGAGGCTCCGTCACAGATTCCATTGTTTTTGCCGGACAAAATAGCAAAGCATGCTGCACTATTTTGTCTGGCAAAATGACGGACCCCATGACGGAAACACGACAAAACCCATTAAAGTCAATCGATTCCGTCGGGCGCTGTTGTTTTCTGTACTGCAATGGATCCAGGAACTCTGTTTTTCATTGTTCTGCTCCTATTACTGAGCAGAACAACGTAAAACCAAAATGCAAATGTGAACAAAGCCTAAGCAGAACATGGAGAACATTGGGGGTTCAGTCAAAACGGTTACAATGATAGTAACCCCAGTATGTGACCAAACGATCCACGGACAACATAGAAATCAAATTGGAATCCCTATTTTATGTTGTCACAACACATTTTGGAATAGAACCAGTATCCTCAACTCTTAACTCTTGAAAATTGACTAAAGGTGAAGAGGATTGATGATAAAACTAAAAAAGGAAAGTGGACAGAAAATGAATACCGATCCTGCAGCAAGACCTGCAATGGTGAGGTAGTGAAATGTATGATTACAACTTTTAATGGAATTTTTTTTCCTAATAAATCAATGTGTTTTTTGTATCCTGTATACATAGAAGCTGTATTGTTCTCTCTCAGCCAATTCCGTTAGTTCAGCTGAACTGACGGCTCTCCTGAGAGCGAGTCCTGTGTGTTTTATGACACACAGAAACCAGCTAATATCAATCACAAAGTTATGAACATGGTCAGGACAGAAGGGTCAGGCTGTCACACAGGAGCTTGCAGTGACATCACAAGCAGAACATAAATTAGTGGGCTTATGGCATGAGGACTGTGCCATTAACCTGTTAATTTATGTGGGGCAGACAAAGGGGTTAAATCACCATAAGGTTTTATGGTAATCTAATTTTGGTGCAGTAGAACAGCGGGGGTGTCCCAGGGTTGCGGACATAGTACAAACTATCAAATGCTTCAGTATTGTGTCTGAAACTGGCATTTATTAGAGTGCCCTAATAGAGTATTTGTACATGGGTTTTCTAAACCAGACTTTATATATAAATATATGAGTAAATTAAATATTTTATATTTAACTTTGTCCATGCTAGCTCAGAATATATGACCCAAAATAAGTTAATGCAAAAAGCTAGAAGAGAAATCCATTGACTAAGTAAATAGATTTCCGAATCCAATAATACACAGCGGTGCAGAAAAGATACTCTGTCCTTTTAGTGATCAAATCCATCATCGTCACTGCTTTCTGGAAGATCATCTTACGACCGTGTACGGGATTCAATGGCAATTTAATTAAAACACATAACAAAGGCTAGCTAATGAAGTAAAGGCACGAGCAGCGGAAGAAAAAAAAACACCTTCGAAATTGAGGAAGAAGAAAGAAAATAATTCTGTACAATCAAGAAAAGGTCACGAGGAGCGTTGTACAGGTTTTGTTTTTGTGTATTTTTACTCGACCTGATGGAACATTTCCACTTTAGTTGAGACCAGGTTGATCTTGAATCTGGCACTTTCTTGACTGTTTGTAGTGCTTTGACATTATAAGTAAAGGGCAATATGACCACTAGACATTTTATGTTCTTTACACGGAACATTTGATGTAAAAAGGTGGAACTGATCTGTTGTCCTAAGATAAGTCGTATTTCTAAATAACTATTTGCTAATAAAACAGCCTCCATTTCCAACTAAAAGAAAACTATCGTGTTCTTACAAACTTGCTTAGAGATGAGTTATGAAAGAAAGCTTGATTTTAAATGTTTTTAGAAAATAAAAAGTTTTAAATATTGGGATTTACTGACCAATGAAGAAAAAAAAAGAGAGTGAGGATCACAATCCAAAAACGAGGAAATAAAAGGTTTGTCCACGACCAGACAAGCGATGACCTATCCACCGGATAGATCTTCAGCATATAATCGGTGCGGGTCCGGCATGATGTTTTGAATGGTATGCAGTAGTTGGAGATGGAAGCAGAAGGCTCTTGTCACGATCTGTGGGTGTTTGGACCCACTGGGCCGCACCGCCGTAGCGGGATGGCAGCTGGTCAAACTACAGAGTACCCAATTAATATATATAGTCCAAGCACAAGGATACCTGTGATAGTCCAGACAGTAGCAACGGTTAGGCACAGATGGAATCTTGACGGCAGATGATGCAGATGAGACAGATGACACCAGACGTGGTGTAACACAGCAGACATGGCAGAACTCAACTTCAACACTATAGCGGGCACAGGAACATCTACAACACGAGATACAGGATACAGGTAGCAGAGCACGGGAACAGGATAACACTACGGGACCATTTGCAAGACTAACAGAGGAATACGAACAATGCTCAGGCAATGAGCAAAGGGGCAGGGCCCTTCTTATAGTCCAGAGTGATCATGGGCTAATTAATGATGTTTTACATGTGCACGCACTGGCCCTTTAAGGCTGGGCGGGAGCGTGCGTGCACCCTACGGGACACAGCAGACTGGACTCACCAGACCATGGCTGCGGCCGTCGAGGGGTGAGTAATCTTGACGGTTCATGGCCATGGACGTTACAGCTCTGACCACTGCATAGCGGCTGTTCTGCAGAACTACAGCTCTGCTCCTATTCACTGCAGCTCGGCTGCTATTCCGTGACCAGAGCGTGATCAGGAATTTTGCGGCAGATTTTGACCTGCCTGCACTCTCTTTGCTGCGTTTTTTGCAGTAAAACTGCTCTCTCTGCCTCCCATTGATGTCAACAGTAGGTCAGTGATGGAAACGCATGAAAAAAGGGCATGACACAGAAAAAAAAAAGCTTGTGGGAAAAAAACAGCGCCAAAAAATTCAGTGTGAACAGGGCCTAACTGTTTCACACAAGTAAATATCACCATACAGTGAGCAAATAAGAGCTCCATAAAAGTACTAAATACCGAGTGCTATAGTGCACAAATAATACCAACATATAGTGATCTAAGAATGCTATACAATGTCTAACTAGTACTGATATTAAAGTTCCTAGTGGATTCAAGTCACGGGGGATAGGCTATCGGTGGTGTCACATTCAACAGACATGTGTGATAGTCGCACACCGCTAAGGCTCTGTTCATATATAATTTTTTTCCTTCCATCGGAGGTATATCTTCAACATATGCAACATAGGCATACAGTGGCATACGTCGCCCATATGGTTTCATTGCACAAACAACACATTTTTTTTTATTAGCGTATGCCTTTGTATAGAAAAGCTAAGCAGGCTACGCTTTCCTATACAGTGAAAAAAAAAAGGTAAGCTGATGCATATAGGCCCGACCTATGCCAAGAGGACTCAATGGCGCACTACGGATACATTCAGCTTATGCTAAACTTAGTGTAAAATCGATATGGAAGCACAGCCTAAGGCCAACCCTGATGATAAGGTACCATACTTCAGCAAATAGAATACCTAACGCTCAGTAATACTGAGCCATAGGGACTCTGTGTGCCGCCATAATGACCTTAAAGCATGAGGGCCTAAAGTAATACAATTTGCAGTCCTTTATAGAACCACAGATAATATGAGGAATTGTCTCAAAGACAAACACAGCCCTGCTACATCTGTATTATTAATGTAATCCATGATGAGGGTCATTAGCCGGGACAAAAGACATAGATTTATTCTTGGTTAGATGTTTCGGGAATTAATATGACTTGAGTCAACTTCTGCCACTTGACGCCAGCTGGTTGTTATATCTAATAGTTACAGCAAAAACTTTCCATCTCCTGCCAGGAACTCACTTAGCAGCCTGGCACCCTAATCACAAAGATTCTTGTTTTTCTTTCATATTGTTTAAAACAAGAGCCGTGATCTGCTAAAAAAAAGTATTTCGGCTGTACAAAGAGAACAAGTGTGCGTTTCATCTCCTTGTTAGTGCACAACCTGCCCCCTGATCCGGGACGCGTCCTCCTCATACTCTCATTTCATCAGAACCTGAAGCATCATCGTTATTCACAAGTTCCTTTAACATTTTTGTCTTACTTTGCATGGGTTAATTGCCCTCGGAGGAATGTTTAGGATACTTTATACCAGTTAGTTGTTTTTCTTGTCAGCTACTTTGCAACTTGTATCCGCTGTGTTTGCTGTTTCAAGAGTAGGTCATTAGTAACACTAAATACTTCATGGAGCCCAACGTGGTTTTTCCCCATCTACACCATTAATATCCATTACATACTGTGATCAGTCACGTATATTGATCTCTTCTAGATAGGTCTTCTTACTTCCACCACTGCCTCTCGGGCTTCTGTTAACCCAACTATCTCTCCTAATAGAAGGTCGTCCGGACTCTCTACACCAAGCTGAATGTGGCTTCTGAATATTTTCTATAGTAAATGCATTTTTTCATGTGCTGTTGGATGACTTAAATGCTATCATTGCCCAATTAGTCAAGTAATTGTGTGAGAAGGGCAGAAAGTGTTTCAAGATGCTTCTAAGAAGATAAATAGCAACGTATCAGTAAACTGAATGTTAACCCTATGCACTCTCCCGAGGCATCATCTTCTACAACCTTCTACAGTCATTTTTTTTTCAATGCATATAACTAAATATAAATATACGGTATATTCCTTAATGAGACATTTTTTTGTTGATCATTTTAACAATTTTACTACAATAATGACTCCTAATTACTATATCAAGATCCTTCCTGATAAGATCTTTCTTTCTTATTTTCTACACTCCATGCCCTACTGTAAAGAGGACCTATCACATCTCTTAACTTTTCTGTTTTAGTAAATACGTATATCCCCTATGAAATAACAATTCTGAAACATATATTCTTACAAATCTATGTCGTGCCGTTCCTCTGTTATTTCTCCTAAAAATGTATGAATAAATTGACAACTGGGTGTTACCAGTTGGGGGGTGTGTCCCTGTACAGATTGATAATGTCCAATCAGTGTTGACAGAGTGAGACTGTGTAGGGACACGCCCCTTTAGCAAAGGAAATGGCAACACCCAGCTGTCAAATTATTCATAAATATTCAGGAGGAATAACAGGGGAATGGCACAAGGTAGACTTCTAAATGGAGTTGATCCAGAATTGTTATTTCATGGGGAATACAATTATTTGATTTAAAAAAAAGCATATCAGGAGAGGTGATTGATTCTCTTTAAATATACTTTCATCAAACTTTTGATATGTCATAGAGACATCTAAAAAGTTTGGATCAGTGAGGTCCAGGTGCTGAGACCAGCACCATTGCTGAAACGAAGGTGCAAATGCGCTTTTCATCAGGTTGAAGACGGCTCTCATAGAACGTCTATGAGAGTCGTCTTCAGCTTGACAGGGAGTGGAAATCACAGCCGAAGGTGCAGAGCTCTCAGCTGAGAGCTTCAGCAAAGGTGGGGGTCTCAGCACCCGGACCCCCACCGATCCAAACTTTCTATATGTCTACGACATAGCAACTAAAAAATGTATTCCGTACATGTCAACGGGGTTGTTTCTGCAGCAAGCACGTGGATTTCGGCAAGACCCATTCAGATGAAAGTGACAGACGCAAACATTTCGGCAACAAGTCCAATGCCTTACCGGGCATTAGTTGCTGCATACTGAAAATGGAGAGCACCCCACATGAGAGTCAGGGTGTAACTATAGGGGGTTAAAGGTCGTCATTGCACCTTGGCCCTGGTGTCTGAGGGGAACCACAGCCCCCCTGTATTACAAATGGCACATGGTAGGTGGGGGCAGAGCTTTTACAATTACAATATTAGTCCGGTGGAGCTGATTTAATGCTACATCTCTAAATAATATTAACTTGTGGTTGTACAGCACAAAACTACCATCAAAATTATTACTTGTCTGGTTGAGTATTAACTCAACATAATGTTCAACCAGCTATCTGTGAATGAAGATTTAGATGATAGAATTTAATTTTTTTGAAGAATTATGAAATTTGTGAAGACCTATATCATGTCACAATCTGTGGGTATGTGGACCCACTAGGCCGTACCATCATAGCAGAGAAGCAGCTGGCCAAACAATAGTCTATAAAGTCTATTCAAAGTCCTTAGCACAAAAGTACCTGGTTTTGGCACGGATGGAACTTGATGTGGCAGATGACGCCATACGTGGTGGATGATATGATTGGTTATAAGACGTGGTATATGACAGCAGGCGTGGGAGATGACAAAACATGACTCTGACACTAGATAAGGCACATGAACAAACACAGCACGGGACACAGGATATGGGAAGCAGGATACGGGAACACTGGGAACAGGATACAGCCAAGGGACCATTTGCTGAGACTAATATGGGAATACACAACAATGCTCAGGCAAGGAGTGGAAGGGTAGAGCCCTTTTTGTAGTCCAGGGTGATCTGGGGATAATTGCTAACTGTTTGCATGTGCGCACGCTGGCCCTTTCAGGCCGGGAACGAGCCTGCGCGAGCACCATACAGGACACTTCAAAGCAGAGTAGCCTCGGGTGCTGGTGTCTCCAAGGCGGGAGACGCTGGCAAGAAGACAGAGGTCTGCGGTCGCGGCGGTCAATGGGTAAGTGAAGGCGGGAGATCGTGGCCGTTACATATCATATCTGCACTTGATTATTTTGTTCTCCTGCTTTCCACCACACCTTGAGATGTCTGTGTATAAACTCTTCATATCTTTGTACCCTTTTGGACATTTTCTGTTTGTATATTATGCCTGCCTTCCATCGTATAGTGGTTTTGGTCTTGTTGTATGTGGTTATGCTAAATAAATTTATTGGAAATCACTGCAGTAAATTGGCGTAGGAATATCAGAATTGCATAGTGGACTGTGGAAACCTACCATGGCAACCTGAGCTCCTACACTTTGAATATTAGCATTACAATAATACCTTGAAAATGTTAATGAGTAAAAAATTTTGTTGTATAATGTAGCTATTATATATCGTGTGGTCTGTGATTTAGCTCCGTCTGCCCCTCTCATTTGATTGGCTGCTCAATAAGAATAACATAACTGCAGACGACGCTATTTAAAGCAGGTAGAAAGGTGTCATTAGATAATGCGTGAATTGTGTGCATTTGAGAAGGGGAATTATCAAGATAAAAGAAGGAAATGGCTTTGATCAGCGTATGCTATGAATCACGCAAATGTGCTTTTCAAATAAAAACACAGGTGAGATTTCAAATGGGCAGAGAATGTGTTTTCTACTGCCCAAATCCCCATTTCCATTCATTGTTAATTCTCGAACCGTACTTGGAGACATTGACATGACTTAAAAAGTCCCTAATCCCCAATACCTCACCCAGAAATGTTATATGTAACCTTTACGGATGTAGCCATCTTTATCTTTACGCGGCAGCGTGATATCACACAACAAAAGCCATTGAAAAGTCATTGAAAAAGTCAAGTTAAAGGTGTAACTGTGTATTTAATGCCACTGTGTATTTAATGCATTTTGAGTCAAGATAAAGTTGGCTACATCTGTATATTCTGGGTCTTTTTCCTTCTCTTTGCTGGTTAAGGCCCCATGCACACGACCATAAAACTGACCCATTCGGTTCTATTGGCCACGGACACCTTTCACGTAGTGCTACGGATGGGTGTTCGTGCCATAAAACTGTGCCGGGAATTATGAAGCACGTCCTATTTTTTGTATGGGAGCACGGACCACAAATGCGGGCAGCCGTTAGAGGCCGGCCGTGCCCGCGGGCTGTGATTACGGGCACGGCCGTGTGCATGGGGCCTAAGGTAAATTTACATTATCTCTCTCCATGCTTGCTGACTGGGCAGGCTCTTCCTAATAAAATGTGTGCTCTGGGCCAATCAACTCAAACACTGAGCGAGAATCTGTAGCTGCATCCCCCTCCTCCCTGCCTTCTTCTTACTGTATTACCCAAGATGGATATTTTGGTGACTGAGGTGGTTTCTAAACATTTACAGGCTGCAGAAAGGTGACAAAGATACCATATTGCCCAAATAAGATAAATTAGAAGTTTCATGGATTCACATATACTACTGACAGGTACGCTTAAACATCGTCTTAAAAAGAGAATAAGAAAATGTGGCAGCATACCAATAATTGTGAAAAAATTGGCACTTTTATTCACTTATAGGTTTTTTAGCATTTTGGTTTTAGGAGATTTGTGGATCGATAGCTCAATGGCTGACCCAGTCATATCTATGATCAGCTTTAAATAAATGTATGATTAAAAACATTTATTTTAAGATTTTTCAAGCTTATCTGACATTTCCAGCCTTTCACTATGATGGTAAATGCATAGACCCTATGTCCTATATTAGAGAGTCACAGGGAAGAAGACTAGGACTATTCATTCCTATGACATATGGCTGACTGAGTGACTAAATAAATAATAGCCAAGCTCGGATTTAGAAGCCATTTTTAGCATCTTCGTAGCTACTTTCTAGGACTATTGACAAGTTAAGATTCGTTCTTGTGCAAAGAGGCTGTCTCATCTCAACATCCCTCTTTTTAATTTAAGCCGGCCCAGTGATCGCTGCAGGTCGGGCTTCAGAAAACCCCAGCGATCAGCTGTTAGTGATTCTACACTTTGGTTGGTAGGTGAGGTCCCAACAAGGGACTCCCCTCTATGATGTACATATACCCTAATAGGACATATGGAACGGGTTGTTAAGATGAGACTATTTCTATTAGTCATGCATTTTTATCTACAACCAATATCAATGTTCATCCTATAGCTCCTTGTATTTGATTATTGATCCAATTTATTGTACATCACGTGGTATCACCAGTTATGAGATGTGCCCTTAGATATCGTTCACATTCTTAATTCCGTCAAACATGCCGGAAGAAAAGTCATTGAAAAAGTCAAGTTAAAGGGTCTTGCCACTGTGTATTTAATGCATTTTGAGTCAAGATAAAGTTGGCTACATCTGTATATTCTGGGTCTTTTTCCTTCTCTTTGCTGGTTAAGTCCAACAAGGGACTCCCCTTTATGATGTACATATACCCTAATAAGACATATGGAACGGGTTGTTAAGATGAGACTATGTCTATTAGTCATGCATTTTTATCTACAACCAATATCAATGTTCATCCTATAGCTCCTTGTATTTGATTATTGATCCAATTTATTGTACATCACGTGGTATCACCAGTTATGAGATGTGCCCTTAGATATCGTTCACATTCTTAATTCCGTCAAACATGCCGGAAGAAAAAAATGCAGCATGCAGCACTAATTTTTCCGGTCAAATCAAGGACACCATGGCAGAAACCTAATGGAACCTGTTAAAGTCAATGGGATCCATCGTGCACTGTTGCCGACCGCTTTGTAATGGATCCTTCACAGCTTTGAATTCCGTTTTTTTGTTCCTATGGTGGAACAGAAAAATGTACTTATTAGTGCAGATGTCAACATAGCCCAAGTTTTCTGCTGTTTTTAGACCACCAACGTAACCATCGTCAACCATCTTTTATCAGCAAAATGCTTCTGTATACTGTAATCAGAGATACAGTTCTGAAAAAGTATTCCCGCCATGTCTCCTTCTTCTTCCGTCTACATCCAGATAGGTCAGGACCAAGTCCAGGTTGGTTGGCGGCCATATAATGTGCTTTCTGCCAGTCTTGTCAGTGCTCCACGCTCAATGATAAATTTGAAAGCAGAACATGTAAACAGGATTTCTTTCCCTGCAGAGTTCCAGCTTAGGCTGCTCGCTTGTCTCTTTTAATATGATTTGTCCTGGCCATAGAAAACAAGGGCTCCTTTTTCCACCGATCCCTCTGCTAATGTAATTAGCATCTAGTCAATAATGTTCAGCATTTCATTTTACCGCTTTAATTAACAAATTCAATTTGTTCAAAGCACTGTGAAAGCAAATTAAAAGCAGACAGAAGGGAGAGCTGTAGGTCTAGATATATGGAAAGGTGTTTGGGAGCTAGATCTTTATTCCGTTCTTTGTTTACCTTCAGTTTTTGATACTTCCACAAAGTCAAATAATTCTTAACCCTACATTTAACGTCTCGGCTGTGGTAATTAAAGGAAAAGGGGACATTAAAAACAATGTACGGTACATGAGCGGGGTATGTTAGTGAGTAATATATATATATCATGAGAATGTTGGATTCCACAACATTATAGTTTGTACCTTCATGTTGTGGAGCTTCAGGACATTGTAACTGCATATAGCTCATTTTAAAGGGAATGTATCACCTATATTTTTAGTTTTTTACTAATTAAACCAGATAGTGAAACATAATCTTTTTTTAATCTGTTTTTCTTTTTTGATTGTAGATTTTTTAAATTATATTCTCTGTGCATGCTTATGAGGGTGGCCATCTTGCCTGAGCTGCTGTTAACAGCATTTCAAGATTTGCTTTACAGCAGCCACAGAGACCATAGAAAACAATCGTCTTGAGCTAACCCATTGACTTCTATGGGAGAGTTTTCTAGGCATAGTCTTTGACCTGTTCAGGGTCATTGTACAGGGAGCGGGAGGAGGAGAGCTGTGTCCATCACCTACAAAAATGTAGCCCCGACCCCTATAAGGATAGATTATGAAAGGCATCAACACCGAATGCTGGATCTAAAACTGTTCTGAAAAGGTGGACATTCACATGCCCTGTTCACCCAATAGTTTGGACTTGTATAGGTCAAGGAGCGATAAGTCAATGATTACTTCCATACACCCTTCAGGCTGGTGTTAGCAGGTACCATATCAGTAGTTTTGTGCTGCTGGCCCCAAGGTATAAACCAGCATCAAGAACTCAGCTTTCAGTTTCATGCTACACTTTGTAGAATTTGAGGTATGTTGGGTTTTATGTTTTTCTGAATTTTATTTAGTGTGAAGTTTTGACCTGCCCAACACAGGTGATGTTTCTATTACTTGAGGACTTTCTCAAGCAATTATTTGAGTCCATTCCTATTTGATCAAATTCATCTTGGCATAGGTAGCTTAAGTTAGCTGTCTCTAGTTTAATACTTCCCAACCTTTCAACCTTGGGGGAACATCTGAAAAGATCCTCTGGGGAACCTTTACATCTACCTGATCCATACTGCAAAAGTAACGGTTTGGCTGTCTTCTGATGAGCTTCTAGGCGGTTTCACTAGGAGCCTGGTTGGGAAACCCTGGTTTAGTCTATGACCTTGAATGTTTTCCTACAAGATATGAGTTACTTACGTATTAGGTACTTACTATGTAGAAACTCTTCTCTTCACATAGCACAGAGCGTAAGGACACCAGGTTCTTATTCTACAGATGTGACAGACCTTGGAAATGGAGTTTACCAAAGAAACCTTTTCTTAACATTAATGTCCAAACTAAGACTTATAATCATCTGGAATCTTGCCGTCAACTCCATTGTAAATATATTCTTTTCTACCCAATTATAAAATATTGATGAGAAGAAAGTATTGGTATTTTCATAATCAGATGCTCATTCTCATTGTATTTCTGCATTTTGCAGTTTGATTCTGAGGAACCTTTGGCTCACTCCATATTTATGTTGCACTGAATTGCCAGGGGCAAAAGTAAACACAATCAGATAAGAGAGCATTTCATTCTTAGAGAAACAAATGTAAAGTACAGTATGTGCATAGGATCTGATTTACATAATTTGCCAGAATCAAGTTTTGGCCTAGTCTAGTCTCCACCGTCTGTCAAGGTTTTAATATTTAAATCATAATAGATTCCGAAATACAATAAATCAGGTAAATGCATAATTATTGGTGTAATACTGAGATAACCTTTGGTACAGCGCTGCATATATAAAAAATAAGATACCCTTACTCTATGCTAATGTTTTATGGAGACTTGGTTTTAATAATTGATCAATGGCCTACTGAGGGGTTACATATTGGAGTGTAGAGCGTCATAGCCAAAATTTACATGGGGACTGCTTGCTGCCTCACAACTCATATACCCGAGGATGGCCCTGTGTTCATTTACCCTCATATTAATCCCTGGTGGTGATATGACCTTCAGACCTGGTTCCTTTTATTTTGTTTGCTATTGCTGCAATGGCGAGGAGTAGCCCTGAGCACTGAGACCCAAAGTATAAACCAATCGCTAAAACTATGCAGCAGAAGCGTTAGTGTGAGAGTTGAGCCGCTTAGTTTCTGTTCGGCTTTTTCCGGAAGTCAATGTACCGGAGTACAGGCTCAATAGAAAGTCTATGAGCCCGTACTCGGCAACATCGGATTTCCGGAAAAAGCCAAACAGAACCGAAGCGGCTCAGCACTCAAACGAGCACTTCAGGAATAGCTTCTTCACCGCTACTACTACTACTGTCATCCTACTGGTCATTTTATGGCATCTGTGTCTGTCAAAATCATTTACAGGAACCGGATATATGAGCGGGAACTAGATTGAAATGTATATAGACCAATTCCATCAAGTAATAAATGCATAGGCACCCGTGCCAAAATTCTGCATTACTTTTGGCCAACTTTACTAAGGGTATATATCACATGAAAACCTTTCTATCATTTAGTTGTAATGTTCTCCGACCTTCCTTGATGCGCCAGTCCCGGAAAGCTGCCAGCTTACTGTTGCAGAATATCCTAGCATTATTACATTTCTCCAGGGAATGCTCCAGCTTCATACCTAAACAGACTGGCCTGAACATTGACAGATATAGATACTGCGCTCACGCACGCTCCTCTGCTACTTTACAGTAATTTAAATTCATTTTGCATCTGCCTGAACGATGGCTGTCATTGCAACATATGTTTCTCCCAGTGGTGGTTAGACAAGGAGAGCTTCACTGTCAAGGTACAGTGACCGAAATCATCAAGATTGTGGAAAATAAAAATGACTACATTTGTGGTTTAAGCAGAAAACTATGGCCATGATTAGGAAGGGGTTAAGAAGACATATAGCAGAAAGATTTGAATATTTATTGATCGTCATTAAGATAACACCAACATATTCTAGAATGCTGCACATGCAATACACATGCAATAGACAAGTAAAAAAAAAAAACTAATAATTTTCCCTTTTTTCCTTTGTTTGTAAAAAAGAAACATAATTGGCATCACCATGACCGTAACAACCCCAACTATTAAATCATAACTTTATTTAACCCGTTTAGTGGACGCTGTAAAAAAAAAAAGCTAGGAAAACAATTCCAGAAATGCTGTTTTTTATTCATCCCACCTCCAAAAATATGGAATAAGAAACACGACATGAAACCAATAAAAACTAAAAAAAAACAAGCCCTCCCACAGCTCAGTTGACGAAAAAATAAAAAATGTTATGGGGCTTGGAATGTGGCGACCCAGAAAAAAATGTTCTTACTGTGTAAAAGTAGTGAAACATAATAATAAGAAACGATATAAATCTGGCATCAACGTAATCCGAGCAGTATAGCTTCATGCCCCGTTGACGCTGGTCGGTGGAAACCGCCCAGTTGTCAATTTATTTATGTATTAGTATATTGGCCGCAGAAGCGAATGGATCCGATTGCGGGAGAGCGGAGGCACATAGAAAGACCTCATAAAGGGCGCTGGAATTGGGGAAGCCAGCAATCCAGGAATGGTGGCAAATTAAATTTTTGGGGGATGTGACAGGTCTTCTTTAAGGGCCAAAATTGGCCATGTCCTTAAATGGTTAATATGTGGAGAATTCCAGTACTGGTCAAATACAAACCTATTGCACTGGTGCAACAAGGATTAAGATGGTTGTTATTATTATTGTATTTGTTGTACAAAATATGAATTAAACTTTATTTTTTATTGCTACCAATAAAAACTGGACATAAAGGGAAAAGTATAGAAGAGATAGGATGTATATTGTAGGCAGAATGGGGAGGGGCGGAAAAGTCCATGGACCTTCTAAAAGAAACATAAAGGACTCTGCTCGGAAAAAAATATTAGAAAATATAATTACATTAGTTCCGTATTGCTCGAAGCATTCAGTCATGTGGACGTGTCTGTATTTGACTTTCTTAAAGACATCAGTACTGCTTTACTTGAGGATGACAGGTCCGGGTTTCTATCCAGACAAATGAGATCTAGGTCTGAAAATAAATCTTGATCTACAAATCCTCCTCTGTCAGAGATGACATTGCCAAGAATCGACAGCTGCCTAGAGGCTACCCGGCTGAAACACTGCGATATCAATCTGCCTATATTACATTCCATTTCTTTGGCTCCATTAGTGTATAAGTGTTGCAGTTAACATTTGATCTTAGATTCTTGGCTCAGATTATTGATCTATTGTATTAGTCTTGCTTACTCAGATAACCCATAGCAAACAATCAGCTATTATTTTTGACTAGTCAAGGGGAAATTATACTGCTGAAATCAACCATCTGATTGGCTCCTGCTCATTAATACACACTTGTATTATTATATAAGCCCAGGGCTATATTCACTGTAAAGGTGTGGCTTGAAGCTGCTGGACCACCATAAAAACAGCTGCCGTTGTGGGCCACCACCTGACCACCAATAACATCAGCTGTGGGTCTCTATGATGCCCTTATCATTATACTAGAAAATTATTTATAACATTTGTACAATTAACATGATATTTAATTATACCACTGCACTCTTGACCATGAGGAGCCCCTGGAGCTTCTATGAAGCCCATTAGAAGATGTTCAGGTTGGCCCCATGGACAATGTGTACATATGCATCGTCTCCATTACCCCCATTAATAGACACTTTGAGAGAGGGAGACTGGCATAAGGATTATCGCACCCTTATCTTCCACAATGTATGGTAGGAAAGAGCCAGGCATTCCTGTACCAGCTTGGGGTCTTGTAGTGGTATGGCCCAACACCAGGAGGAGGCCCATTCTTATTTTAGCTGTGGAACATAATATCCTCTATGTAGACCCATGACTGGGTCTTCCTCCCCCAAATGTAGGGTTTAATACCTGTTATAACCTATGCATCTCTATAGCTACACCCCCAAGGCAAACTATACTCTTGCTGTAAGCTGGTCATATACAAGAAATGGTAATCGCTTGTCGCATCGGCGTCCACTATGTACAGACTACATTTTCAATTGTCCATTTATTGCATAAACTTTAAGACAAAGATGTATCAAGCTGTAACAAGATCAAGATGTAACATTACAGATCGTTGCGGTGGGTATTGGGTATTTCTGCTAAAATGCTGCCCCTACAGTCAGGGGAGAGTACTGCATAAAACAATGAACCTGTAGCTGCAATCCATGGTGCCTCCAGTAAGTGATCTTAAGAATTTAATCACATGAATTTTTATACCACACAAAGATTAACCCTTCCAATCTCTTAACAGGCTTGCATCTGTATGGTAAAGGCCCTTTAACACGGGCCAATAATTGGGAAAGGGAGCGCTTGTACGAATGCTCATTCCTGATCATTGCCTTATGTAAACAGGGAAGCGATCAGCTGACAAACGAAAAAATTCTAGTTTGTCGGCTAATCGGATCTTTCGTGCAATCCAAAAAAATGGTTGCTTGTCGGCAACAAGTCTCCCTGTGCTGCGGACAAGATGCAAATGTATGGGGACGAAAAATCGTAGTCACGATCCCATACATTTCAATCATTGCTCTGTTTAAACAGAGCAAACGAGTGCCGATTGGCAAACTGTATTGTCGATCGCCACTTGTTTGCAAGATTTTGTTTTGCCCATGTAAAAGGGTTCTAAGTGTTAAAAAAAAAAATGCATTAAAACTCTTGGCAAAGCTGAAATTATCCAAATGAACAAAAGGTCTTTTTGCAGAGACATTTCTCAATATAGATGGAAAATTACCATTAAAGGAGCCTTCTGTCCTTAATTTACGCTTATATTAACTCCCATTAATAGTTTCCGTGGCAACCATGTAATTGCCTAAAACAAAAGAATGTTCCTGTACTGCAAATCTGTATAATAACAAAATGTAATTGTCCGAGCAGGACACCACATAACAGTCAGCGGTGTTAAGTATATATCAAACAGAACCTTTATTACTATGGATCTGGGGATATGATCTTCTATATACAGTATGTGTAGCCTATGGAAATGAACGGACACCTTACATCTTAAAGGAATATTCCAGGCAAGCATAAAAAGCATGGGATAATTCTCTGTTTCTTACCTTCAAAGTGTCAATGCGCCGGGCTCCTGGTATTCAGTGTTAGAGTATGGTTTCACTGTAGTAGCTATTGACCAGTATGTCCATGACCAGTGGCGGATTATCATATGAGCGGTTCGGGCGGCCGCCCGGGGCCCGAGGCTCCCAGGGGGTCCATGGCAGCCCGAAACGCACATCATTGTAAAAATCACTGGTAGCGTGGTAGCGCCGCTAATGGCCGTTGAGAGGGAGGGGGAGGGAGAGAGAGTGAGAGGGAGGGGCGGGCGGGCAGACTGCAAAAGAATGCAGCCGCCAGCGCAGTGCTGATGAGGAGGAGGAAGATGAATAGCAATAGCTGGATTGGACTAGCAGACGTGCGTCTGCTAGTCATGGTAGAACACTCCCCTCTGACGCTGCACGGCCAGTGAGGAACAGACGAGAAGGGCGGTGGTCGAGCGACGAGGAAGAAGGTAAGTCTTCATGTTTGTCTCCTGCCAGCCTGCCACAAGCAACAACGGCAGACGCTAAAGGGGGATAGATTATAAAGCAAGGTGGGGGGGGTGAGATTTCCATCTAAGCGACTCCAGAGGACTACATGAAGGGGGGAATAACCCCCCATCCCATCCCCCATAGAGCCCTCAGTATTTCAGTATTTATTATACTGCAGGGGGGGGGGTTGAGCGTGTAACTCACTGCAGAGGACTCTATGGAGGGACAATAATTTCCCCCCATAGACACTCAGCAGTCAGTTACACGCTCAACCCCCCCCCCCCCCGCTGTATAATAAATACTGAAATATTGAGGGCTCTATGGGGGATGGGGGGCCTATTCCCCCCTTCATAGAGTCCTCTGGAGTCACTTAGATGGTTAGACCCCCCATTCAGTATAATCCCTTCCGATAGAGCCCTCACTAGTTACTAATATATTGCAAGGGGAAGTCAAATTGTCTGACTGCTGGGGGCTCTATAGGGAGGTCTGAGCGGCGGGCTCTATGGGGGGGAAATCCCTCTCACAGAGATGTCAGAATCCGACACTCAGACCTCCCTCTAGAGCCCCCAGCAGTCAGTGAGACAACCTCACCTCCCCTTGCAATATAATCTCCCCCATACAGCTCTCAGTTTTCCCATAAGGGAAATGTATGACATATCCACCTGTTTTTGCTCTCGCTGCCTCCTGGCCACATCCTGATTACATGGTCAGGAGTTACAGAAACAGCGCAGCTTGCTGAGCTACGCTGTTTCCGTAAGTCCCATAAAACTGAACAAAAGTTGCGGAAGCAGCGTCGCTCGCAGACTCCCACCGATCACTAAAACTAGTGCGGCAGAAGCACTCGTGTGAGCACTGAGCTGCTTGGTTTCTGTTTCCGGAAAGCCGAGCAGTTTGTGTACGGGTTCATAGAAAGTCAATGAGCCCGTACACCGCTACTTTGGCTTTCCGGAAAAAGCCAAACAGAAACTAAGTGGCTCAGCGCTAGCAGGAGCTCTTCTGCCTCTTAGTTTTAGAGATCGGTGGTGTTCTCAGCACCCGGACCCCCACCCATCAAAAGTTCTGACATGTCACTATGACATGTCAGAAGTTTGTTGAACATTTACTTACCCTTTAAAAAGAGGTGTTACAATTTGTTTTTATTTGATGTGTTAAAGGCTATGTAAACCTTTCAAAAAGTTTTTGTTTTGTTTGGTGCAACCTTTCTAAATACTTATTAACAATTATTTTTACTTTTTGAGATACAGCTGCTTTATATCCGGAATACAGCTATATCTAGTGCTAAAACCTGTATCCGTCACGTCAGTGGCACTGACTGGTACAGTGTCAGCGGGTTGGGGGGGGGTTGAATTGCATGTGAGGGGGAAGGGGGGGCCCAAGTTGTGTCAACAGCCCAGGGCCCATGGTACACTTAATCCGCCACTGTCCATGACGCATAATTCCCCCGTCAGACTCTTTCCCTGGATGTTTACTTCTTTAGTACAACATACTGTTCACAGAATTATAGGGAGTACTGATATATACATATACAACAGGAAAGAGAGCCTTATCCAAATAAGAGTAAAGTCTGAAGCAGTTAACAAGTTTTTGCCGAATGTTAGAAGACAGCGTCAGTGTTGGACCTTGAACTGGAACTCTAAAGGCTGGGTTTCTTGCTATGAAAACCGCACATAAAAACCGCAACAAAACTGTAACAAAAACTTGAAAAAAACACAAACCATCCAGCCTAATGAATAAAGGGGTGGCATTCTACATGGACATTACAGCCCTATTTAAAGGGTAACTAAACTTTTAAAAAACTTTTGACATGTCATAGTGACATGTCAGAAGTTTTGATCGGTGGGAGTCCGAGAACTGAGACCGCCACCGATCGCTAAAACAAAGCGTCAGAAGCGCTAGGTTAATCACTGTGCTGCTTCATTTCTGACCGCCTTTTCTCTGAGCCATTCACGGGCGCAATAGAAAGGTAAGCGCTTCTGCCGCCTCATTTTAGCGATCGGCGGGGGTTTCAATGCTCGAACCCCCACCGATCAAATCTGCTGAGAAGTCACTATGACATGTTAAAAGTTTTTGAAAAGTTTAGTTACACTTTATTGAAATGGGATTGCTGTTAGCATAAGTAGTTCAGGGTTATTTACTTCTTAGAAGAAATATGGTGCTTGGTAGAGAGCCACAATCCCCACATCTGTCTTGAGTTGGGGTCCCATCTTCTGATGGGTCTCAATGACATGTCATGCTGTAGCCCAACACCGTTAAAAAACCTAATGTGACTACAATTAACCCTTGTTGTTAAGTTCCTTAATTTCACACTTACATGGGACCAGCTAGCTGTCCCTGTAACATAGCGGAAAATGTAGTCACCAGTGATTTTTTTTTTCCTTAAAGGACTTGTCCAGGATTTGTAGAACAGGGCTGCTTTCCTTCAGAAACAGTGCCACACCTGTCCACAGGTTGTGTTTGATACTGCAGCTCAGCCCCATTCACTTCAATGAAGCCAAGCTGCAATACCTGATACAAACTGTGGACTGGTGTGGCACTGTTTATAGAGGAAAAAAGCCATGTTTTACTAATCCTGGACAAACTCCTTAACTATTTCGGTGGAGTTGGGCATTAAAGGTGCACATGACTTTCGCCTTCAAGCAGCCACTTGCCACAGACTTTTAAGAAATGTTAAAAATAAGCTGGGGAATGGGTCAAGCAATGTCCATTGCAGTAAGGAGTTGACCAAAATCAATGCAGATTGCAGACACCCACTAATTCTGTAGGTGCATTGAATATTTACGGAGAGGTTCCCAACAGATTACGGCCGATCGCTAGAGGTCCCAGCAGCGGACCTCTAAAAGTGATCAAAAAGTGATTGTCCAAACCACACAATAACCCTCTAAATCATGGGGCTTCCAGTAATGAGGCCACTTTAATCAGCATGTCTGACCGGACACCCACAATCTGCAAAGGGATTGTCCGCACACAAGTAGAACATGTAGACATTTGCCTTTTAATACCCATTTTTTAGGGCATGGATGTCTTTTTTGCTTTTTCTTGTCTTCTATATTAAAAAGATGAGTCCTGATGAGTCCTGAGGGCATTTAAAGGTTCTATGTTTGACTGGAGGCAATAGAAGGATAAGACATTTTAGTAACTCTATATTATTTTCTTCTGCTTTCGTATAAATATTTTCTCTGTTCTGTATCTGTGTCTCTCAGGTCTATTTTATGGTCCACAAGCACCATTCATAATTCCCATCCAATGGCAGACTGTGCTGGCTGAGAAGCTCTGGATGTCTATGTATTTGTGAGTCTCCTGCTGTCATCCTGTGAATTTGCCAGGTGCAATCGATCTTTCGGAACTTTATCTTTCCCGCAAGATGTTCAATTATTTCACATTAATCAGAGCCTCAAGGCATTAAAACAGAGGCAACCAGAATTTACCGGAAATAAAGTATACAAGTCATTTCATGCAGAAGACTCCAAATACTTAATCTTTATAACTTTATATGATTGCAGACTATATATTAGAAATATAGAAAGAGAGAGCTATGCCACCTTGTCTCCTGTCGGCACCACTTGGCTTTTTTTGGATGCCGCAAAAGATGAATGGGGAAGTTCTCCTTAAAGGAACAGTCCTGGCAAAACTGATGCATGTTGTAATTCTTAGTGCTACGCCTGAGGGGGCGGTGCTTGACACAAGAATGCAAATAACACCAAACAGAGAATTCCTGTGTCATGCACCACCCCCTCAGGACCTGCACTAGATCTAACACATTTTGTCAGTTTTGCCCAGTGTTTCTTTAGTTAGACCCAGTTTCACACATTGCATTTCCGTTGCAGTTTGGCCACTGCCAGATGTACAGTGTTACTTTATAGGTCATTTATTATAATATTCCAATTAGCCGATTGGAGCTTTTTCAGTCATACACATAAGATGAAAGTCAGCTGACATGGTCTGATTTCATCCACTTTGTGCCAATCATAATTTTAACAGTTTGCAATGGTCGATGACCAACTGCTGTCTCCTGTCTCCATACTAGATTTTTTCAGCCAATGGCCAGCACAAACTGCGTGTACGGCATGATCGGGCAAATATGGATGGTCGCGCACCACTTTTCATTAGTAAATTCTGTTTGTTGACACCATTTTTTTTCAACTATGTCCCTGATTTGCTAGTTTAGTCTGGCATGTTGATGGTCGGATTGATCGAACGAACGATCCAACGTTTGATTGATCGTCAGAATTGTGGCAGATATTAATCTTAAATGTATGGCCAGCTGTAGGACATGTTTAGACTATGAGTAGAGATTTTAAGACTGATAACTATATAGCCAATACTGATCAAAGGGGGAGCTTCCCATTAAAGGAGTTCCATACTGATAAGAAATGCTCCTACATAGGCTGGATATGGGATTGGACAACTTTCTAATATATATTAAATCTGGATGAGATTTTTTATTAGACATTTCAGCTCTTGCAGGGATCAGACACTGCATTATACATTCCTTTACAGAGGTGTCCTTCCTTACCTTTCCTCATATCTCAACATATCCTGAGATGTGTGGCGCAAGATGATCAGTTTTGAAAAAAAACCAAAAAACTTGATTCCGTGATACTCTATCACGAGATGTCTATACTTTGTGTCTGTGTGTGGCCACCCAGTGGTTGTGATGCGGATTACAGCCTGTCAAGAGTTTTGCTAGCATGTCGCGACATTGTATAGAATTTGATACATGACAAATTGGAGTCCTTAAGAAAATTCAAGCACAGGTAAGGGTGAACACATCTATATGTCACTTTGGCCCTTTCTTGTAGTTAATGGAAGACTACCTATGACCTGTGCTATAGAACAGGCACTTCCATTTCCGTAGAGCCAAGAGCAAGAACGGGATATAAAGGGAGCATGTAACATCACCTCCGACATAGATTCTGCAGGTGCCATAATCTCTGTTTAGAGGCAGCATCGGGATGAAATGTATCCTAATTCTAACCTCTATAACCTCTATTCATATTGGCATAAAGCGCCTTTATGGAAAGACTCTCTCAAACTGTGGTGTTCATTAAAACCTGGTCTGAAGTTGGAGTTCCCTGTTATTCACACAAATTTTCAGGTGTTCCCCCATGTTGCAGAATGGTTTCCCATACAGTAAAGAAGTGCTATATGTGCAGGCAAAAAGATGTAGTGCGCCCCCTAGCTAGATGACCACCACATTACAGTGAAACCTAAGCACGGAAGTAGTGGTCACCTCGCACTCATATAGGCTGTTGCTAGGAAACAGTCTCCACATATTTTAAGTGCGTAATCCTATTACGAAAATCATAATGAGAAATAAGAAGCACTATTCAGTTACACAGGGAAGCCATATAGCATACTATCCAGAAACAAATAAAGTTTATTTTTAAGTCTTAGGCCAGTTTCGCACACAGCGTTCTGAGGTGTTTTCGGTATATTTTTTATTTACACATTTTTGGGGTGGCAAAAACACTGCAGTCAGAGTGTATATTGAAATATGAGAATATCAACATACACAGCGTTTTGTTTTCTTGATGTTTCTGTAGCGTTTTTAGGGCTAGTAGCATTTTTACCAAAATGCCACATGCTCTAGGTATGGCGCTTTTAAGACATTTTTCACTTTTAAGCCTTCTTTATGCATCTTTTAAAAAAACAAAAAAAAACGCCAGTAAAACCACATATACAAAATAACACTAACCAAAAACGTATATAAAAAACGCAAATTACATGTAAAAATGCTGCCATTTTCACATGTGTTTTACTCTCACCCTGCGTCAATAGGTCCTAATAAAATTTTTACATGCCTTAGTCTAGCCTTAAAATGACTTTTTTCACAAGGCACAGTTCGCTTGCAAATTTTTTTCTTTTTTTTTCTGCTGCCTTTATTCATCTTCTCTCTGCCACCATGAATAATATACATCTGTAACATCTTTCTGTGACAGCTACAGACTCATAAAATAGGATTGTAAATTTACACCCTGAAGATCATAAGGCTCGCAGTTAAATTCCAGGAATAAATATGAAGCGTGCTAGCATTAGACGACTCCTGTTTTGTTACCGTAAGGTATAATTCCCATTTTAAGAGAGATGCGTTCTGCTGGAGGCCCCTGATTGCCATTAGAAGACAATTGTTATAAAATGAGTAATTGTGACCGTATCTAACAAACCCAGCAAAAACTGTTTACATCAGTATTTCACTGAAATTGAAAACCACCAGAGCATGTCAGTATGCAATATTAGAAAAGAAAATGTAAAGACAATTTATTTATATATTGGAAAAAAAATGATATGTTAGCGTGTAGGGCGTTCTGCTGTCGTCAAGATGATTTTGTATTGCGTATAATCACAGTAAACTGATTCCGAGTCGTAGCTATAGGGGGTGCAGAGGTAGCAGCTTCACATGGGCCCAGGTGTCTAAGGGGGCAAAGGCCCCCTATCAAATAAAAAGATACCAGTATTATAAATGGAACATGGCGGGGGGCTCTGTTATAGAAAATGCATTGGGGTCCAGGAGCTTCAAGTTACGCCTCTGCACTGGAAAGGTGGTCTCATCCCTCTAGCTTATGTGTAATTACGGTAAGGGTAAATTCACACGGGTTAGATTTGCTGTGGAAAGCTCCGCAACAAATCTGACCTAAATTTCACAGGGAATTCCAGCAAAAAATCCGTACAAAACCGTGTTTGATTTGGTGCAGATTTCTGTCCTGATTTACAATTGCGGAGAGCACTAGGTTATATATAAAAAAAAAAGACCATACTCACCTGCCCCGGCGCTCCCCTAGTGAGGATATATTCACATGAGCGTGACAGATTTACGCGCATATTTTAAATCTGGTCGGTGTGCGTTGCATTATTGCATCTGTGCTTTGCGAGCGGCATGTATTTTTTTTTCAATGGAATTGATGCGTAAATCACGCACAGCACACTGATGTGCTTCCTTGGGCTGTGCATGATTTTCATGCACCCATTGACTTCAATGGGAGTGTAGGTGCGTGGAAAAACGCACCAATATAGGGCATGCAGTGAGTTTCACGCAACGGACACACGCTGCGTGAAATCTCACGCATGTGTGAATGGTCCCATTGAAATCAATGGGGCCGTGTGCTGTGCGTGATTTTCACACCGACGAGTTTTACGCTAGTCTGAATGAGCCCGGATGCGTCCCTGCTCCCTCCGGCTGGTCTCTGTTGCAGACTGTCTTCTGGGATAACATCTCGTCTTATGTGACGCTGCAGCCTTTGAAGCAGCAGTCACATGGCACAAAACGTCATCCCAGGAGACCGGCTCAACACAGACCAACCCAAAGAGCAGGGATGCGTGACTGTGGCAGCACCAGGGGAGGTAAGTATAGTCTTTTTTTATTTTAAAGTTAAAAAAAGTTTTTTTTTCTTCTAGTTCATATTTTTGCTGCAAACATGCAGCTATTCTGCAGCAAAATAACTGCAACATTTGCCATTTGTTGTGGATTTTCCCTTCCCCAATCTCATTCACTTTGCTGCTACTATAATACTCTCAGGACTTTTCACCCGCAAATCCGGACGGAAAATCCGCACCAATTACGCCACCGGTGAACATAGCCTAAAAATTCATAATTTCTTAGACAATACAGATGTATGAAATTAGAAAGTCACAATAATTTAAGGAGAAAAGTCGATACTCATATGGAGGTACAGTAAGGTAACATACAAATATATAATCTCTGTAACGTCCGTGGTCGCTGACCACGAACTCCCACCATCCAGTCGACGCCCTTCTCTCAGGAGATGTCTGCACATACAGCCGTCCTGCTCCACATTGACCACCAGGGTGCACTCACGAGCTCAGTCCAGACTTAAGAAGCCAGAGCGCACGCATGTTGGTGATTGAGCTAATTGCTCCAAAGCACCCTGGGCTATAAGAAGGTCCCAGCCCCATCCTCCCATGCCTGAGCTTTGTTGTTGTATTCCAAGTCTGTCTCTGCTCCCAGTGTTCCCTGTTCCTGTATCCTGTATCCTGATCTAGTGCCGTGCTGTGCTGTATACCACGCCAGTCCTGCTTCTCCATGCCTGACGTTTACCTGCTGCCTAGTTCCTGCCAAGCCTGCCTTGCTACTGTCCGAGCTGTCACAGGTACCCTATATGAACTATAGACTCTGACCTGTGCCCTGTTGGCCAGCTGCCATACCGCCAAGGCGGCACGGCCCAGTGGGTCCACGAACTCTATGTGACAATCGCCATACAACCTCTGCGTAAAACTTTTTATTTACTATATTTTTGATGAGACCCACAGAATCCACAGAAGAATGGTGGTAGTCACTAAAATGAGGATACTCAGTGCGGGAAATTATCAGTTTATTAAAACTAGAGCAAGGGAAAAGGGGAGCAGTTACCGATAGCAACCAATCATCCGAAAAATGAGAGGTGGAAGCTGATCACTTACTATGGGCCACTGCTTCACTTCTCCTTTGCACCAGTTTAAATAAATCTCCCCAATGTTTCTTGATAGTCTCCTTGAAAAAAGTACAAATACATTGTTAGACAGAGATGCCCTTTAATTATAAAGTATTTTTTTCTATTTTTTGGACGAACACTCTAATACTATTGATCTTAGATTTTGTGGCATACACATGACAGTCCTCCTGGCGGCTTAATGCCTTGTTCATGTTCTCCTTTAGTGATCATTATTTCTCTCATTTTGTGTTTATCTCTCCTCGTCCTCGCAGTTATGCAGTGAGTGATTTTCTCTGTCATCTCACACTAAATTGATGAATATTGCCTGCCGATGGCGTGCAAAACATGGCTAATATATCAGTTAAATGGGAACTGCAAACACCACCTGCTCATCCCGGCAAGTGGCTCTTTGGAAAATGGAATGTATAATCAATGGCATTAAATCGTTTGCTAAGACAAATACCGGGGTGTGGTTCCATGGCCGCTCAATACTATAATTCATAGGCAGCAATTGATGAATGCAAATAACTCAGGAAAATGAGCGGAACAATTCATATGTGTTCTCTGACAGATTGTTTTTAATGATTCCCTGGCCTCAAATTAATTGGGTTCCTTAAAATCTGTAAATATATATCAATTTATATTGCCATAAAGCATGCTCGAAGGAGATGTCTCAATTGGACAACCCCCTTTCAGAATGAAGCTGAAACCCTTTAAATCATCTGATATCTCTTCAAGGAAAACGCCAGGAGCCACATACTTCCTAGTGTAGTGTTATTCAGTACCCATTTACATGATTGTGTCCCGGTCGGCTTTAAAGGTGTTGTCCCAAGATGAAATGTTATCCCCTAATCACAAGATAGGTGATAAAATGCTCATCGGTGGGGGTCCCGTTCCTCCGAATAAATGTAGCGGCAGGTCGAGCATGCGCCCTGCTGCACCATTCATTCTCTATGGAACTGCCGGAGATAGCCGAGCACTTTACTCGGCTATCTCCGTCACTCACCCCCAGACGAAGGCATTTGCCGAAACGCGCGTCGGGTTTTGGCGTCCTCCCTGTGTGAGACCATGACTTCGGGTATGTATGTTACCTCTTACAGGTGTCTGTGTTACATGCTTTAGGTCTGTTGTTACTTTGGCCCTTCAGTTGATAGGCTGCATAGGCCCTAGGCTTGTATTGACTCACATGTAGTCTAGTAGTTTATGGCTAGATGCTGTGCTACCTGCATCTCTTAGCACTTTACATTTGACTTTTACTGTTACAGATATTAACTATTTTTCTATACATCTTATGCAGCTTGGTTGTCCCTTCTGGCGCCTGTATTTTGACATTTACGTATGATCATGCTCGCTATACATGTTTTTTGGTCTTGCACAGGTCGACGCCTTCTTTTCATTGTGTGACTCATCTTTTTTATTCTGTTTTGTCTATCTCTAATAAAATGTATATATTTTTATACTCCATACCTTTAAGCCAGAGTTGATCATTTTTCTGTTTGTAGGTCTCTCCAGTTGCCTTTGATCAATGCACCAAGTCATGCTTGGTTATTTATTGTGGATTGCTCATAGTGGTATAGATTATTGATGGATTCATATAATCACTTTGATGTAACACACTTTATCACAATTTTTTGAGTAAATCTCTCTTAGCCCTCTTTGGGTACAGTTGGTCATATATCTCCCGCAATCGCATAGACAGTGAATCGAGTGTCAGTGTGCATTCATTCAGAGGAATGGGACCCGCATTCTCGTGATCGGTGCGGGTCCCAGTGGTTGCATCCCAAATGATCAGCATGTTATCACCTATCCTAACATTAGGGGATAACATTTAATCTTGGGGCAATCCCCATCATAAAGGACGATCCACACTTGGAACCCCTCTCTATGTGCCCGAATGGAGAACAATTCTGTAAAAGCGGCTTCCGTTTTGGCGGACAAGGCATGCCCATGCATTACATATACGGCCATTCATTAGAATTGCCACCATGTGGTGCTGCACTCCCTGGCTGGCCACGGCTTCCTCCAAAAATAATAGAAGTGAGCAAGCTTATTTCTAAATAGTGGTGGTATTCATGAGACAACCCCTTTAAATTGAATGATGCCCTGTGCTGTGCCTTCTTTTGGTGCAACTAGAGATGAGCGAATAGATTCTACACAAATCAAATTTGGTCCGAATGACCCAAAAGAGTCCATTAACACTGGCCAATATGGGCCGTAAACACCAGTGCGATCAACGAGACAAGGAGCTATAAATGGTTATGTATGGGGACGAGCGATCATTACTACGATCGCTCGTCCCGATACACTTCCATCATGTCGGCAGAACATCTCCCTGTTTACACAGGGCATGTGCTGCAACAACGTTTACTTTTTTTGCTGCATAAACGATACGATCAGCCGATGAACGATCGTTTGTTTGGTCATCGGCTGATCGCTGTCCTGTTTACACAGGGCAATGATGGGGAACGAGCGTTCATATGAATGCTCGTTTGCCTGATCATTGGCCCGTGTAATGGGGCCTTTAGTGTTGTCTTAGCGGGGTCTTTATATGAATCTGTAGATAAGACCAGTTACTATCATCCTAGTTATTCACAGATAACAGGTTAGTACTGTAAGTTTTGCGAGGGAGAGAATTGCAGGCAGCACATATTTTATAATTCCATTATTATTCAGCTTCTTCTCTGTATAGAGAAGTATAAATGATTTAAAACTCATACTATGAAACTACAGGCTGTGAACACGGATAGTAATGAGCTTTAGCATGTTCTATGTGAGAGAGCAATGGAAATGAGGGAAATCTTTATATTGTGAACATATCTAAGTTTCGGAGATTTCCAGCTGGATACAGTTATGAAATCTCTGGCTGTGTCAATGTCTGCACCCATTTTTTCATTGCTATTGTATAATGCATCCAAAATAAAAAATGAAGCAATTTTGCAAATAGAGGTAGGTGGAATACGCTGTCACCAAGGGCACAATTTATGGATTTTCTTTTATTGTTCTTTTTTTTTTTACAAAGCAATTTTTTTATCATTAAATGAAACACTTAAATGAATGATTGTCCATCCAGCAGCTATCATGCTGAACTTTACTGACCAATGGTAATGGAGTCATTCTCAAACCACTGCCTTGGGCACTAAAGAGTGTGCCCCACCCAGGGTTGCCAACCTCCACTTCATAAATTTCTGGACAACTGAGCTAAAAGTCACAGACACACCAAAATCTTTGCCTGTGCACTGTGCAGTGTGCTTGAGTGACTCACCAGTCACAGCTCCGCTTGTAGCTTTCCCCCCGCTAACGTAGGTGATGTTTTCTCTGATTAGTCATTCACTTTCCCTTTTTTTTCTCCATCCAGCCCAGAAACCTGTGACAACTTATTCCAGCCACGACTCGTCTCTGCAGAATTTGAAACACAGACATGTTGGTTTCTCGTTTTTCCTGCATCCTCCACACCTACACCCCATCTGAACAAACTCGTAATCCAGATGGTAATAATGATCCCTCAGTGCACGACACAATAAAAGTGCCCCATCAGTAACCATGCCCCCTTTGTGCCCTCTGTAAATAACGCCACACAGCCCCCCTTGTAGATAGCGCTACACAGCCCCCCTTGTAAATAGTGCCACACAGCTTCCCCCTGTAGATAGCGCCACACAGCTCCCCCTTGTAGATAGCGCTACACAGCCCCCTCCTTTGTAAATAGCACCACAGCTTCCCCTTGTAAATAGTGCCACACAGCCCCCTCCCTTGTAAATAGTGCCACACAGCTCCCCTTTGTAATTAGTGCCACACAGCCCCCCTTGTAATTAGTGCCACACAGCCCCCCTTTGTAAATAGTGCAACACAGCCCCCCCCCCTTGTAAATAACACCACACAGCTCCCCTTTCTAAATAGCGCCACACAGCCCTTCTTCTAAATAGCGCCAAATCCCCTTGCTCTTAGTGCCAACCCCCCTTGCTCTTAGTGCCACACTCCCCCCTTTCTCTTATTGCCACATTTCCCCTTTCTCTTAGTGCCACACTCCCCCCCCCCCATTGCTCTTAGTGCCAGACTGCAAACAGAGCGGAGAGCGATAGCCTACTGCTACCACTCTCCGCTCTGCCTGACGTGACTCACTGTAGGAGACGAGGAGGTCATGCGGCGCAGCAGCGGAGTTCCACTTCTGATTGGGGTCAGTTATGACCCGGCAGTGGACCAGTTCAGTCACCTGACCTGAGTCAACTGAGCTCATGACGCTGACGTGAGGTCAGGTGACAGGTCAGGGGACTGGATTGGTCCACTCCCGGGTCATCACCGACCTCACTTGGTAGCGGCCCGCATATTTTCAGATTCTGCAGAAGTCAAGTGGAATCTGAAAATATGCCCGGCCACGGGCTATACTTCCATTGCACTGCGGATGTACATATCAGCGCATGCGCAGTGCAAAGTTCCGAAGAACAAGAAAACATCCTAGACGGTGTCTTTTTCTGCCGGACGCTACGGATGGCAGAAAAAAACACCCATTTTTGCGGACTGTCCATAAGTTTACGGACGGTTGGCAACCCTGGTCCCGCCTCAGGAAAAGAAGCTTTAAAAAGTTCCTATTTAAATCAATGGGCTCTTTGTGTAATGCTTTTAGTAGCTGCTCTTCACCCTAATTAAAAGATGGTGTGAAGGACAGAGAACTCTTCTCTATTAACTTAGAATTCCCTGATAGGGTATTTAAAATGGTTTTTCCAAACCGGACAACTTCTAAACAAGCCTGTGCCGCATGGAAAGGAAGTCTGTGGTCTAGCACAAAGAACTTCTGCTGATCACATCAGACATGTAGCTGCATGTACTCTGGTCCCTCAAGTTACAATGGCCTCAGGTTACAATATTTACCACTTACAATGGTCTTTCTTGGACCATCCTAACTTGAAACCACATTCAACTTAAAAGGGTTTTCCCATAATCATTATTTAAAACCTATCCACAGGATAGGTGAGAAATTTCTCATCGGTGGGGGTCCAACCACTGGGAACCCCACCGTTCACAAGAACGGACTTACTGTGCCATTCCTGGGAGCCCTATAGGAATGGAGCGGTAGTGCGCATGCTCGACCACCGCTCCATTAATTTCTATGGGACTGCCAAGCGCTATCTTCGGCAGCCCCATAGAAATGAATGGAGCGGTGGCCGAGCATGCACACTACCGGTCCATTACAATTTACGCCCCCAGGAACAGCAATGTAAGCCTGTTCTCGTGATAAGTGGGGTTCCCAGTAGTCGGACCTCCACCGATCAGATATTTATCACCTAAATATTGATTATAGTAAAACGCCTTTAATGTACATTTTGCTTAAATATCCAGTTGTTCAGCGTTGGTATTTCCCTGTCCTTCTATCTACTGTCACAGTCAGCCCTGGGAAAGGATTGTGGACCCACTGTGAACCCACTTAGATGTGGGCATTTCTAAACCTTGACGTTAAAACGCCCCTCACTGGGGAATGGACTTCATACAGGGAATCCACAGGTCGCGTCGCCAGAGTAGTCTCTAAAAACAATGGGAACGGTTTGCAATGGGTATTACTGAAGCGAAGTATGCGAATCAATAGGTCATATAAATCTAAGGTCAGGACTGGCAGAGTTTATGCAAGAAATACCCAATGCAGGCAGCGATCGCATAGCAGTACATGTTAATTCCAGAATAGCAAACTGCGTATAACCCTAAATACGGACAAGATGAAAAAAATCTTGTTACCCTGGCAAGATGTGGCAGGCTGAGCATTAGCTAGCCAACATAGGCCTGCCCCTTTAAGCCCTTCGCGACCAGCCTATTTTAGGCCCTAATTACTAAGCAATTTTTTTTTATTTTTTCATCGTCTCCTTCAAAGAGCTTTAACTTTTCTATTTTTCTGTCGACATAGCTGTATGAGGACTTGATTTTTGCGCGATTAGTTGTACTTTTTAATGACACAATTTTGGGGTACATATCATTTTTTGATTAACTTTTATTAACTTTTTTTGGAGGGAATAGAAAAAAAAATAATATATTGAGGAAGGGTAAATTTCTAAAATATAACTTTTATTTTTTCCCATAAAAATGGAATAACAATATCATTGTGTGATAATATATTGCATATACAGCCTGCATATTCGGCTTGAGTGTAGGATAGATGTTCCCAGAATGAGTACAGCAGGGTAGTTTAGGATCATAGGGTTGTAAAGTGGTATCCTGTCATTCCTCAGACTAAATTTCTGCCTTCTCTGTTGACAACGATATCTGGTACTCATTCTTACAAGAATGACCACGTTGTCTCTGAAGCCAATCCCCAGTTAGTTCCGTAACTGAGAGTGCTTGTCACAGGGTTGATTGGGATCACATGAGTATGCAGTGGTATTCCACCTAATCCACAAAAAGATTCTCAGCCCTCACTATTGACAACGATATAATAAATATAACCCTGTGATAAGCACTCTCAGTTACAGAACTAACTGGGGATTGGCTTCAGAGACAGAGTGGTCGTTTGTGTAAGAACGAGTACCAGATATCGTTGTCAACAGAGAGGGCAGAAATTTAGTCTGGGGATTGACAGGATACCACTGTACAACCCTATGATCCTAAACTACCCTGCTGTACTCATTCTGGGAACATCTATCCTACACTCAAGCCGAATACGCAGGCTTTTAATGCAATATATTATCACATACAACGATATTGTTATTTCATTTTTATGGGAAAAATAAAAGTTATATTTTAGAAATTTACCCTTCCTCAATATATTTGTTACAAAGTTGGGAGGTATAACGGGAACCATCCCGTTGATTCATTACTGGGAATAAACGAATAGAAAACCCCCCTGAAATTCCGCCATTGTTCTATGCGTTTTAAATTGATACCGTTCACTGTGCTGCGTAAATAACATATAACCTTTATTCTACGGGTCGGTACGATTACGGCGATACTACATATGTAGAGGTTTTTTATGTTTTACGACTTTTGCTCAATAATAACTCTTTTGAACTAAAATTATTTGTTTTTGCATCGTCGCAAGAGCAGTAACTTTTTTATTTTTCTGTCAATGTAGTGATATGTGAGCTTGTTTTTTGCAGGACAAGGCGTAGTTTTGATTGGTACCATTTTGGGGTATATGGGACTTATTGATTAACTTTTATTATGATTTTTTTGGGGGGGCTATGGAAAAAAATAGCAATTTCACCATTGTTTTTTGAGGTTTTTTTTACAGTGTTCACCTTGTGATTTAAATTACAAATTAACTTTATTGTTTGGGTTATTACAGTCGCGGTGATACCATATATGTGTACTTCTATTTATTTTTTACACTTTTACTAAATAAACCACTTTTTATGGAAAAAAAATGTTTTTTGGGGTTTCTTTTTACTGTCATTTTTATTATTCATTTTTATGTCACATTACTTACTTTTTTTTTTTTGTCCCACTAGGGGACTTTACTATGCGATCTTTAGATCACTGCTATAATGCTTTGGTATACTTAGTATACCAAAGCATTATTGCCTGTCAGTGTAAATCTGACAGGCAATCTATTAGGACGTGCCGTGGTCGCTATTGACAGCGGCATTTAACGGGTTAAACGGCCACGATCGAAGTAAACTTCAATCGCGGCCGTTGGAGCAGGAGCCCGGCTGTCATCAGCCAGCACGGGAGACCTGTGCAGGACTTAGACTAGGCCGCCTTGAAAAGGCGTATTGGTGGTCACTAAGGGGTTAAGTTGTAGGAGATCTCTTGCATGGATATGGAGTATCTATGGAGAGGCTGCCGGAGGTGAGACAAGGAGAGACATTGGCAGCACAGGTATGCGCAGCATCCGAAATCCCATTATTTTTACCTGTGCCATTACAAGCTTCTCCTATGGACAACGGGTGTGTACCCTGAAGAATCTCCTGTCCTCAACATAGAAAGGAATTCCTTAGGACTTTTGTTTAATCTGTATTAGTTATCTGCATATATATATATATATATTTATCTTATCTTATATTGGGGACTTGGAACCAATTACTATAGTTATAATCTCAAGTTACAATATTTTTAAGTTACAATGTTTGTCCCAGAACTAAGGGGTGGACCCAACATCCCATGTTTTTTTCAAAGTCACATATAAATGTATGTATTAAAAACGCATTGTAACTGTGACTTCCCTTGCCAAGTAGGTACTGCTGCGGCTCTGTAAATCTTGCAATCGGCAGGTGGCAGAATGGGCGATGCAGCAGTTCAAACCACATGACCGCCCGCTGCCACACTGAAAACTCAATTCCCCAGTGTACCCTGCTCTTTCCTGTGT
The DNA here is from genome assembly GCF_050947455.1 of Rhinoderma darwinii. NCBI lineage: Eukaryota > Metazoa > Chordata > Amphibia > Anura > Rhinodermatidae > Rhinoderma > Rhinoderma darwinii. Next base: position 23,903,143 of record NC_134693.1, on the reverse strand, counting down.
AACTAACACAGCCGAGCAACCGGAAAACATAGCCGATGGCAGGAAGAGCTGATAAACTGCGCACACGCATCCTGTGCGGTGAGAACGGAAAAACTGTGCATGTTCCATTGCACAGGTCAGGGAGGAGTAAACCGCTATACAGGAATAGCGGAGAAGTACACATGATCGTCCTGTTAGAAGACGGACTACTGGTGTAACCGGGGCCAACCAGTTAAAAAACAAGACGATAGGATGTTTTTTTTTGGAGAGTCATATATTTGGACACATCAACGTTTAAGAAACGGTACAATTTGCAAATATTACTCATTTTTCATAACTGGTACCATGGCGTATAAATGTAATATTGGGAATAGCCCTTTGATATTGTAACTTGAGGGACTACAGTACTCAGATGGTACTGACCTAGACAGGGCGCTGCGTGGTTGCTAGGCAACCTAAAATGCCACATCCTGTTGAATACAAGGGCTGGAAGAAAAGCAATGGAGTATGTAATACTGATTTAACTATCTGTATACTGTTCATACATTTGACAAAGCATTAAACAAAACTACTTATTGCTTCCGATACACATTTTTTGGTCTGTTTTTTACACCGGTTTTGGACACATTTCCCAGTTGACTGAGTTTGATAAAGAACTCCCCTGACGTTCATGGCTTGTTAACCACTGGGCAAATTTAAATACATCTCAATAAATTACCATATAAAGACAAATAAAAAAAAAATAAACACATACAGCAAATTATCTGTCCTTCATTACAGCCGATCCCCGTCACCGTAACCTTATAAACAGAACTGCCGCTTTAATAAGTCCTTGCATCAGCAAAGAGAAAACAGTCTGGGCTAATAGGCTCCTTTGAATATAAACATCAATATATATTTGAGGGACGCGGCTCAGCACATTCCATACGGGTTGTAATTTTAAAATTAGCAGTTGCAGGGAGAGATAAGCACCCTCGATGAATTAAACTGTAACCCTGCCGTTTCTTCACAAAAAAAAGGTTAAAATAAACTTTGTGATTGACTGCGAATTTTAAGCAGTTTTTCTTCAATGTAATCAGGGCTGTACCAATGTCATTGCTCATTAAAAAGAAAGATTTCCATTCCAACCTTTGATTGAGTGTGGTTTTTTTTTCCGCTCTCATTTGCATTTAGCTTTCTACAGCGTAAGCATATTGCCTTTGCAACTGATTAGACCCCCCCATCTCCCGTCTTCCATCCGTACGTCCCTTATCTGTCTATAAAGTCATATACTGGAAGGGAACAGTGATTTGCAGATCTGCTCCATAAATGATTGAATGAGGATATTGACTAGAGAGTCCTAAGGCAAACAGGCCGATGGATGGACTCTCTTTGACAGGATGATGGAAAGGAGCCTTGGCTTCTACTTAGCTGCCCTTCTAATTGGCCTTTATGAATATTTAATGAAATCAAGATGAAATTCAATCAGAGCTTTTAACCGCTGAATCTTAAGGAAAGAAGGAGGAAAAGCGAACATATTATTAGAATTCTCCGTGTACACAGTGAGGCGCTGCTGTATGGCTTCTGTGCTTTTATAATGGATGATACTGCCTTATCTTGATGAAATGATTTATACGGCCCTGTTATGCTATCTATAAAATAAGATTGCTTGGCCTTTGATGAAGTATACAGGATACCATCGTGGCAACATAAACAAAAGCGTAAGATTAAAAGATGACAATTATACGGCTTCTATAACCACAAATGTTCACATTTAAAGGGGTATTACAGTTTCATCAAATAAAGGGTATTCTTTTGTAAAATGAAAAGTTATACGATTTTCCGATATACTTTCTTTATCAACTCCTCATGGCTTTTAAAGAGGCTCTGTCACCAGATTTTGCAACCCCTATCTGCTATTGCAGCAGATCGGCGCTGCAATGTAGATTACAGTAACGTTTTTATTTTAAAAAAACGAGCATTTTTGGCCAAGTTATGACCATTTTTGTAGTTATGCAAATGAGGCTTGCAAAAGTCCAAGTGGGTGTGTTTAAAAGTAAAAGTCCAAGTGGGCGTGTATTATGTGCGTACATCGGGGCGTTTTTAATACTTTTACTAGCTGGGCGCTCTGAAGAGAAGTATCATCCACTTCTCTTCAGAACGCCCAGCTTCTGACAGTGCAGATCTGTGACGTCACTCACAGGTCCTGCATCGTGTCGGCCACATCGGCACCAGAGGCTACAGTTGATTCTGCAGCAGCATCAGCGTTTGCAGGTAAGTAGCTACATCAACTTACCTGCTAACGCCGATGCTGCTGCAGAATCAACTGAAGCCTCTGGTGCCGATGTGGCCGACACGATGCAGGACCTGTGAGTGACGTCACAGATCTGCACTGTCAGAAGCTGGGCGTTCTGAAGAGAAGTGGATGATACTTCTCTTCAGAGCGCCCAGCTAGTAAAAGTATTAAAAACGCCCCGATGTACGCACATAATACACGCCCAGTTGGACTTTTACTTTTAAACACACCCACTTGGACTTTTGCAAGCCTCATTTGCATAACTACAAAAATGGTCATAACTTGGCCAAAAATGCTCGTTTTTTAAAAATAAAAACGTTACTGTAATCTACATTGCAGCGCCGATCTGCTGCAATAGCAGCTAGGGGTTGCAAAATCTGGTGACAGAGCCCCTTTAAGATCTATGCTTGCTGACATTCAATTGGAACTTTCATTGTTTACTTCCAGGGGCTAGAAATCTGTCCTGATCATGTGATGATCGCACAGATTCACTGCTCGTTGAGATTTGGAAGCTCTGACACAGTATGGTTTAAAATGACCACTTATTTCAAAGCCAAAGACAGCACTGAAGTGAATAGCACTCCCAAAGTATCAGACTACTGCTAAAGGGGCTAATATTCACTACTAAGAGCCGAAGCCCCTTTATTCTGCAAATCAGTTGGGGGTTGTGTCCATGGACCTGCCTTAGTGTTGTCTCCTGACATGGCTCAATGACAACTAGAGTAGAGAAAACTCACAATTACAATCTATGCAAAGAGTAATTAAATCTTAATGATTCAAAATAAATAATGAAAAGGTAAGTAAACCCCTGGGATCCCAGTAGTCACTCCTGCCATCCAATCACTGGTAGCCAATATGTTGTGATTGGCTGGCACTGGAAGAATGGCTAAGGCTATTCTTAGTCAAGTCATAATGAGCAATAAATCAAATAATTAGCAAGTGACAATGCTTGTCACTCGCTAATTGTCTCCATTTGTTGCATCATGTCACCATAAAGTGGTGCAGCAGATTATCTCCAGCCTGATGCATTTGGATAACCGCACACGCCAAATGTCAGTCTGGACTGTGATGCATCTTTGCAACTTCTAGAGCCTCTCATGTATGAACTGAAGAGTAGAACATAGGGAACCACAATACAAATGGCCTGTGTATACATTTTCAGGCTTCTACTAAATACGTTCTCTGCTTTTAAATTTTATGTTAAAAGTTTTGTCCAGTCCCTGGTCTTTTTAGTGGATCCTTCATTTTCATTCTTTCCCGAGATGCAAGTTTTTGTTCTTTTTTTTGTCTTTCGAAAAAAAATATTTTGATGGAGAAAAGGCCAACATTTGTTAGTTGAAGTCTTAACAAGTGTCAATAGCCTAATACGTGTCAGCCTTCAGGCATGGCAAATATAAATATATATATATAAATATATATATATATAAATATAAAATATATATATATATATCCCAAAGAAATAAATCTTGCAGCACTCCGATAGAATAGAAAAAGTGCGACGTTTCAGTCCAACATTAGGACGAGAGAGAGAGAGACAAAAGATCCAGCAGCAAGTGGGTGCAAGCCCTGAGACAATAATGTTTACACAGCGTTTTTTGTAAGGCAAAAAAAATCTGCCTCAAAATTCCTTCAGGAAGTGACAGCGATGTTTGAACTTTTTTTGTGTGTTTTTTCTTAAGCCATTGAAGCGAATGCAAAAGACACAGGAAAAAAACTACAAACGAGCGACGCAGGTATTTTCTGCCTCCTATTAATTTCAATTGGACATCATGAGGCAGAAACCACTTGAAGACCATCAGCCCCCCCCCACTCACAGTAAAATGACCATCAGCCCTCCATTCACAGTAAAATGACCATCCCCCCCCACTCACAGATTCCTCCTGTAGGTAGCAGCACACAGCCCCCTTGTAGGTAGCGCCACACAGCCCCCTTGTAGGTAGCGCCAGACAGCCTCTTTGTAGATAGCACCACACAGCCCCCTTGTAGATAGCGCCACACAGCCGCCTTGTAGATAGCGCCACACAGCCTCCTGTAGAGAGCGCCACACAGCCCCCTGGTAGGGAGCGTCACACAGCCCCCTGGTAGGGAGCACCACAAAACCTCCTGGTTGGGAGTGCCACACAGCCCACAGCCCCCTTGTTGGTAGTGCCACACAGCCCCCTGTTTGGTAGTGCCACACAGCCCCCTGGTTGGTAGTGCCACACAGCCCACATCCCCCTGGTTGGTAGTGCCACACAGCCCACAGCCCCTTGATTGGTAGTGCCACACAGCCCACAGCCCCCTGGTTGGTAGTGCCAGACAGCCCAGAGCCCCCTTGTAGGTAGTGCCACACAGCCCACAGCCCCCTTGTAGATAGCAAACCCCCCCCCCTTCCTGTAGATAGCGCCACTGTAGCTCCCTGAGTGCTGCTTGATTTCTCTGTCCATATATGGAGAGTGACATCAGGGGAAACACCTGCAGCTGCAGCCGAATCCCCGTCCACAGTGTTGCCGATGCTGTAACTGAGGATTCCACTCCAGGATAAGCTCCTGTCGTCTGTGTCCATTTATGGACAATTAACGAATGATTCATTAGCCCCGATAACCCCTGAGGACGCTACATCTGTAGCGAAACATGTCGGGGGGCTCTTCTAATTTTAACACATGCATGGATACTGGGTACACTGATAGTCTACTTATGAGGCTGCAACTATAATCAGCAGTCTCTGTGCTTAGATCGGATGCCTTAGCCAATAGGTGTCATATACACGTGCACTGCGCAACAATTAACTACATTCTCTGGCCCTTTCCAGTCATTGATAATTTTAATCCTATATGTTTGGTTTGTCTGTTCACTAAATATAGCATAATAAAGATTTAGAATTTTAGTGGTGGCTGGGAAATAGGGCTATCTTGCCTGTTGGCATCAATTCGTTAGTTTATATATTGAGCCCGCCAGCTACCAAGGGTCCATAGTATATCTGTTTGCATTTATGGACAATGACGTCATTGGCTTCTCCTGGAGTGGAATCCCCGGTCGCAGCGTCTGCAATCCTGTGGACGGGGATTCCGCTGCAGCAGCAGGAGTTTCCACTGATGTCACTGTCCATATATGGACAGAGACATCAAGAAGCGTTCCAGGGAGCTACAGTGGCGCTAGTAGATGAGCAAAGAAGCAGCACTCAAAAATAAAGTGAATTTATTCACCAAACATCCACTGCAACGTTTCCCCTTTTAGTGAAGGCATTTTCAAGGCTTGAAAATGCCTTCATTGAGAAGGTGAAATGTTGCAGTGGATGTTTGGTGAAAAAATTCACTTTATTTTTGAGTGCTGCTTCTTTGCTAATTTTTTCAATATTGTATCATACAAGGGGAGGTTACTCATTTTTTGAATGTCGCTCACCCCCCTGCATGTTCTTGTTGTTCTTTGAATGTGTGGTGCAAAAAAACAACCCATACAGGACAACCATATGAAGCCAGCAATTTGCATAGGCAGGATAGCAGATTTAGAAATCATAGTTATCCGCTAGAATTTTTATCTACTGTATATGACCAGTTTATAGTAAATAATAACTTATCTGAGCTCTCACAATGCACTGCCTTCTTGCAACAGGACTCCTGAAGAATTCGAAATGTAGCTTTTTTTTTAATCATATATCATTACCCAAAATCAATACAAAATAAGTAAAGCAAATATTTATAAAGCTATTCAATGTAAAGGGCTTTTTACACAGGTCCCGATTGATCGATGCCCAGAGTGAACAAATCTATCGATCAGCCGCTAAACGGGAAAATGGTTATTTGTCGTTGATCACATCTTTCATGCGGTCCTAAAAATCATCGTTTGTTGCCGACAGATCTCCCCTTGATAGGGGATGTGCTGCCAACAATAATGCAAACTGTATGGAGACAATAATCATATTAAAGATCATTCACACCTATACAATTTCTATGCTGAATGTAAGTGGAAGTAAAACGAACGTCGATCGACTTTCTATATTCTCAATCGGCGATTATTATTTCCTACCCGTGTGAAAGGACCCTTAGAGTTTGAGTGTAACTGGGAAATTTTGTACATTGTTGTTGGGTGCGTTAAAGATTGAAATATTTCTTCTGGTTACTGGGTAATAGTAGCTAAATCCTCTCCACAAGTCTGAAACTAATGACAGTAGATTGGTCATGGCAGGTTCTCTCGTCTTTGTTAAAGAGGATCTGTCACCAGTTTATTAATTCCCTATTTCCTAACTAATCTAATAGGTGATTTGCTGCTGATAACCACAGTATGATTTGTTTTAAAAAAAAAACTTTTATTATTTGCAAAGTTATGAGCATTTTTTTTTTAAATATGCTAATTTGGCTCTAATAGCCAAATAGGAGGTGACTCTTTCTTTTCACTCTGGGCGGTGTAATTTTTTCTGTATGACGCTGTCCAATCAGCATACAGCTTCTCCCCCTTCCCTGCCCAGCAACACAGTGTGATCGTATAGTATACAGCTTCAATTGCCAACTTTGGTTTCAACTGGCGATATCTCCGGTTGTGTCACAGTTAGATCTTGGTGTCATATGAAAGATTAGAATCTCCTCTTTTATATGACACCAGAACCGCTGTTCTAGGTGGTCCAGAGCCGTCAATATGGCTATGATCCCCTTCCCTCCAGCCTCAGTCTCTCACACTGTGTGAAGCAGCTTCATGCTGATAGGACAGCGTCAGAGGTTGTGAGGAAGCTCCACCTCAGAAGAATCGCTGGTGTTACCTTCCAGTTGTCTAATAAAGGCTCATTTGCATATTTAGAAAAAAGCTCATAACTTTTAAAATAATAAATGTTTTGGGAAACAATTTGCGCTATCATTACCAGTGTGACAGCGCCTATTAGATTAGCTAGGAGATAGGGCATTACTAAACTAGTGACAGAGCCTCTTTAAGACCTGCCAAAAATATATAATCTTTCGGGATTGTCAGAAACTTTCTTTCTTTATTCTCTAGAGAAAAATAGATCAGCAAGTTTGGATTTCAGCAGCGGTTTCATAGAGTTGTCTCACAAGATTATTAGTGCCATAGGTGATTGACAGTCACTCGCTTCTACTGCCTCCATAGACCCGAATATTTTTAGGAGAATCTTTGATCATTGACTTTGCAGCCCATGATTAACATTTATCTATAGACTGCTTAAAGGGGTTGCTGGTTAAGCATTTTCAAATACCCTATAAGAGTTAATAGAGGGGAGTCCCTCCATCAATTAGCCAGAGTACAGAACTTCTACAAAGAGCATCTCTCTCTCTCTCTCTCTCTGGAGATCCCGGCATGTCTTGGATAGCCCATTGATTTCAATAGGCAACATGTAATGCATCCTTTCCCCCGTGGTGGTGCTGCAGGGGAATTGAACACTTGCTGTCAGGGTTCCCTTCAGATTACAGCTGATCGCTCAGAGTTTCAGCATCGGAAGAACTTCAGTGATCAGCTTATTTTCAAGGAAACCTTCTAACATAAAGGGATTGTATAAGTGGACAACCCCTTTTAGTAACTCCTGTCCACTAGCTGTTGTGTTGCTACATGTCCTACCAGGGCACTTTCAAACATGCACCTTCCACCTAGCTGGTGATCAAAAGGTTGCCTACCTGTTCCTACAGTTGAGGTGATGGTTCTCACATCTGGCCCCGTTTGCGCTATTTTCTTTTCTGTTAATTTAAATGGAGATTTTGTTTTCTGAAATGCATTGGCAGAAAATCTTTTCTTTCATGGAAACACAAAGGGAAGATTAGTATATAAATGGAAAAGTCACACTGCAGGAGAAGCTCTCTCCATTTTAGGATTGCAAATGTGCCTGTGTCTCTTTCGTAGATAAGCTGTTCATTGAAGCAATGTGATGCCTTTATGCAAAGTAAAATGCATTGTGTCGACAGCACTCTCAGCTTAGGGAAGTCTCAAAAAAGCCTTTTTTTTGTGTTAAACAAAGCACAAAATAGAACTAAATCGGGGACCCCCTCTCGTGTACCTGCAGAAGGCTGTATTCAATACGTGTAGATGAACACACAACATGCTTATCTTCTAAGTCTACACCAAGATGAAAACAGCCTTGTACCACACAGTAATATGACATCATGACTGGTTTACGACCACAGTCTAGTGCCAAATACATTTATTTTCGAGGCCGACAGGTCAAATCTACCCCTATTCAAAAATCCTATTTAATGGCAGACTTTCAAGCCATCAGGAACATTGCTTGGTTAAAATAAGGAGTTGATAAACCATGAAAAACACATCCATCTTTAAAGTTAGGAAGCAAAGAAACAATAATGATATATACAAGTGTATGGCAGAATTTATTAGAAGTCATGTGATGTCTAAAAGACCTCAGTCAAGAGTCGCACCTACTCTTGCTGTCCCTCTCCCCCTCCTCCTCAATCTGGAATAGGATATGAATGAGAATAGACAATTTTGGTTTACAAATTAAACATCTTCTATGAAGCTAAGCTCCGATGTTACCTTTAGGACCAAACCATTTTTGTGCTTCAGGACCAAACAAAACTTTTTGTTTAATTTTTTATTTTTGTAAAAGGTCATTTTTTGTGGGTCAAGTTGTACTCTTTTAATGCATACCATTTTGGAGGACATACGATTTGTTGAATTAATTTGGGCGTTACTGACAAAAAAAATATTTCATCCCTTTTTTTCCCTTTTCTTTTAAAAAAAAATAAAATATTATATTTAGCTTTTTAAAAACAGAATATAGCAACAAGTCAAAGCAGGAATACATTGGCATAAAGCAGTCTCGTGAAAGCAAACGACACAAAATTTTACCTGACAATAAAGAATTACACAGTAATGTATTCTTCACAATACAATAAAAGGCAAAAGCTAAGTAGGATACGATTACATTACCAGTTGTCCGATCAGGAATAGAGAGATTGAGGTTAGATAATGTGCCATCACATTAGCTTGATAGGAGACATAAGTTAAACTAAAGTAATAAACATTAGCCCAAAAGGGGGCTAGACAAAATTAGTTGAAATAAATGAATAAGGTAAGAGAGAACATCAATCCAAAGAACTAGATCACATATATGGGACATTTATTTGGGAATGTTGTGATCATGGACTTTAGTATATAAAATAAAGTTTTTGGGGTATAGTCAGGGTTACACTTGATTCGCACAATGGGAGGATGACCAATAGTGTCAGCATATGTGGGAATTTTGTACTTTATTTCTATGGAGAGCTAGCCTACGCTCATATTCAGAGTTTGAATCAATACATCGAATAATATCCAAAATCGGAGGTAGATTATGAGATTTCCACTGTAACTTTCAGTTGTTGTGGGAATGTGACAGATTTGGTTCTAAAATCAAATGGAATATATTCCAAACCCAAGAAAAGTAGAGCCAGTTTGGGAGATGGGGGAATACGTGATTAAAGTATGGATAAAATCATAGCCAAAAAGACCAAAATATGTACATCAGCGTACCTTGAGAGTCACAGTTTTGCCAGGATAGCAACATTTTCTGAAAGGCCTCCCAAAAGTTTATGCATGCTGAACCCCTTTTAGACCATTTCAAGGCATGAAGCCATTATTGAGGGAGAAAAGTGGTATTCAGTTCAGATTCCCACTTAAAAGGCATGTACACCTTTAAAAATGTCAGTGTGTTTGGTGCAACTTTTAAAGGGTAACTAAACGTCCAACAAACTCCTGACATGTCATTGTGACATGTCAGAAGTATTGATTGGTGGGGGTCTGAGCACTGAGACACCCACCAATCGCTAAAAGGAAGCTGCAAAAGTGCTCGTGTGAGGGCTGAGCCGCTTAGTTTCTGTTCAGCTTTTCAGAAAGCGGTATAAGGACTCAATAGAAAGTCTATGAGCCCGTACGCCGCTACATCGGCTTTCCAGAAAAAGCCGAACAATACGAAGCGGCTCTGCGCTCACACAAGTGCTTCTGCCACTTCATTTTAGTGATTGGTGGAGGTCTCAGTGCTCGGACCCCCACCAATCAAAACTTCTGACATGTCACTATAACATGTGAGAAGTTTGTTGAACGTTTAGTTACCCTTTAAAATACTTTCTATTAAAAATGATTTTTACTTTTTGAGATACAGTTGCTCTGTATCCTGTATATAGAGCAGCTGTGTCTTGCACTGAATCCTGTATCCATCAGGACCGCGGGATTGACGGGTTCAGTGTCAGCGAGTCCTGCATGTCTCTTAACACGCAGGATCGAGCTGCTATCTATCACATCTAAGTTCATAACTGATTCAGGTCTCAGCGCATGAATAGACATACAAAGCAGCTCTATCTGAAAAAGTAAAACATTTTTAATAAAAAATATTTTTAAAGACACACTGGTAGATATTTTTATTAAAGAAAATAAAAAAAAAACATTTCAAAGGTGTACATAGTCTTTAATCTAACATTGTTTATTGTTGATCTAAAGTAAGTTTATTGTAAAGTTCCCCCATCAGGTTTGATTGGGATACTGAATTAAATCACTGCTGAGTTCAGAGTTTTTTCTAATCCTGTCATACGTGGCATTAGTCCCTTGCTGGTTAACTCATGGGCAGCGTGCCATTGGGTAATGATACCTCAGTGTGCACCAACTACCTTAGACCTTTGGCGTACAATTATTTAAAGGTGCAAGAATGGGCTCAGAACGACTGAACACAAGTTTGATTTCTTACTTATATCTAGTATAGCTATCACTCTACTAGAGATGGTAGAATCGAATTTGCCAGGTTGAAGATTCACAAAGAAGAGTGATTTACATTTTGGAAAACATTCGCTCATTTGTAGAGACCAGAGCAATGTGCATCTTTGAGACTTAATGGAGTAGAGGGTTTCAAATATTTGCTCTACCCTTTCTTTTTGCAATTACTACAAAATAGAGATTATTATATTTTGGCTAAATATTGATGACCAAAACGTAACTCAAATCACTAATAATTTTGTTTTATACTTCACCCCCTTCTGATAAATCAGTTATCAATAGACCAACTGAGCTTTGCTTCATCATTAATGTGATGCTTTTTAGATCTGGCCCCAGTTGCTCTTAAAGGGGCTGTCCACAAACAGACAACTAATGACCTATCCAAAGGTGCCGGATGTTTTGAAGGGTATGCAGTAGTTGGAGCCGGAAGCAGATGGCTCCGAGCACTGCATAGCGGCCGCTCTGGAGAACTGCAGCTCTGCTCCTATTCCCTTGAATAGGTGCAGAGCTGTAGTACTGCAGCTCGGCTGCTATTCCGTGACCGGAGCCAACTCTTTCCGGCATGAACGTTTGGTGCACGGAGGCAGCCGGAGCAGCTGATCGGTGCGGGGTCCGGGTGTCGGACCCCTACCGATCATATACTGATGACCTATCCTGTGGATATCATCAGTTGTCCATTTGTGGACAACCCCTTTAACTTCCACCAGCTTAGTGATTCCTCAGATACAGACTATAATAACTATAGATAAACAAATTTCCAACTTTTAACACTGCTACGTTTAGGTCCAACATTTTGTGCAGATTACTTTTTTCTAAATATCTTTTTTATATATTAGAACTCTGTTTTGTTTTTTAAAATATATAGTGCTCCAAATCCCCTGCACAGACATAGAATTAAAACATACCTAACCTTTCAAGTAACTTTTAGGTTTGAGTTGTCATATGTGTGTACATGAGGAATAACACTATTTCTGGCCATTTTGTGACTTGCATTCTTCATTATTTATCAGTTGTCCCCTCTTCAGCCTCTATCTGAAATTCTCAGGTTTCCCGAAACTAGTGGGTGGAGCCAAACTGCTATAATGTCTTCTATACACTGCACACAGAGAAGAGAACATCCTGCTCCCCTATCTCTGTCTATCACCTATATAGAAGCATCAGCAGGATGGAGGAGATTTATACAGCAGTAATGAGCAGTGTAGCTGTAAATCCAGCACTTCAGGGAGATAGAACACTCATTAGAAGCTGCAGCAGTATCTCTGTTTGTCGCTGCATCTATCTCTCTGCTCCTGCTCTCCTATCCTGATCCCTCCTCCCCATAGATTTCTATGCGCATCTGTAACCTGATCCGTCAGTGAGCTGACGGTCCATTTTGTCTTAAGGAGCCAGATAAAACAGTAAATTCAGAGTGAGTAAATCGCTAGAAAGGAGGGTAAGGGGAGCCTGATAAGCAGAGAAAGAGGCATTTTTCTCTAATAAGATTTATTACAAAGTTTCTTATATTCGCTTGTACTATTGATTTATGCAAAGATTGTTGAGCAGTTAGTGACCATTTAAATAATAAAATTCTGTTTCCTGCAGTCACCACTAGGGGAGCTTACTACATACTGTTTTATCTATTAGTGAAATGTATAATTAGTAATAGCTTCTAGACTCCACCTAGTGGTGGCTGCAAACAGCCATAATATTATCATTTAAAGAGGCTCTGTCACCAGATTTTGCAACCCCTATCTGCTATTGCAGCAGATAGGCGCTGCAATGTAGATTACAGTAACGTTTTTATTTTTAAAAAACGAGCATTTTTGGCCAAGTTATGACCATTTTTATATTTATGCAAATGAGGCTTGCAAAAGTCCAAGTGGGTGTGTTTAAAAGTAAAAGTCCAAGTGGGCGTGTATTATGTGCGTACATCGGGGCGTTTTTAATACTTTTACTAGCTGGGCGTTCTGATGAGAAGTATCATCCACTTCTCTTCAGAACGCCCAGCTTCTGGCAGTGCAGATCTGTGACGTCACTCACAGGTACTGCATCGTGTCGGACACATCGGCACCAGAGGCTACAGTTGATTCTGCAGCAGCATCAGCGTTTGCAGGTAAGTAGCTACATCGACTTACCTGCTAACGCCGATGCTGCTGCAGAATCATCTGTAGCCTCTGGTGCCGATGTGTCCTCGCTCGTCTGACACGATGCAGGACCTGTGAGTGACGTCACAGCATGATCTGGCAGAAGCTGGGCGTTCTGAAGAGAAGTGGATGATACTTCTCGTCAGAGCGCCCAGCTAGTAAATGTATTAAAAACGCCCCGATGTGGGGCGGAGTTTGGCTGCTGAAGGAGATGGCCGCTTGATCCCGGGGCTCCTGCCACATCATACGATTAAAGCGGCACAAAGCGTAGCTAAGTACTTTTAAGTACTTCAAATCAGCGTATTGACTGCAGCATACCTCGGGGCTCCTGTCGGGTACGTGAGGTGAGCGGACCGGGAGGTGCAGCGGGTGGAATCAGCCTCTTGGAGCGGCGGCCGGACTGAGGAAGCGCTGGGCCGGAGCTGCCACGTGGTGAGGAGGACGGCAGTGTGAGGGCAGCGCGGAACACAGCCGACACATAGAGCTGGACACTAGATATCTCAGGTAAAGGGGCTGGTGTGCCTGAAGAAGTAGGAGGACTGGAGTGAGAAAGTGAGAAAGTGAGAAAGTGCTGGATTTGGACTGACCACAGAGAGAAGTGTGAGGTACTTATCGTTAGCCATAGGTGGCTGGATCAGTGAGCATTGTATATATTGACTGCTCTGGTGAAGATCACGCATGCAGGCCTGAGTAGGCCTGAGAAGCCACGGCCTAAAGTTGTGCAGCGATCCAGAAGGGGGACTCCCTATTCTTCACAGTTGTAATTGGCAATTAATTAGCTGCTGGGCTGGTGTTTGGAAGCTATCTATTCTAGTGTATAATCACTACTAAGTGGCCCGTATTATTTTGCATACTTTTCTGCTGGGGTCTGGTACCTGTAGCTTCTATCACCATGACAAAAAGGAAAGGCAAGGCAGCTCCTAGAAAACTCACAGAATATTTTGGAAACCCTACTTTGGGCCCTGCAGAAGAGTTGGACTCTCCGGCTCCACCATTGCAACCGCAGGTGTGCACCCAGTCACCTCTGGGCTCGCCCTCGAGAGCGATGGTTCTTACGGAGGACGGAGTCTCTGCTTGGGACTCGGAGCAGTCTGGAAACGGGGGTCTGAGGGGGGCCTCATCTTCTCCTGGAGCCTTGCTTGCGCAGGCGGGCCCGGATCAGAGGGAATGCTTACAGGCGGATATGATGCCTGTCTCTCCAGCTCTGCTGACTGCTCAGTGCGACCTTCAGCAATTCCCTTCCTCTGCTGACCCGATTACAGTGGACACATTGAAAAATATGCTTGTTATGCTCCAGAATGGAATTAATCAAAGCGTCTCCTCATTAGTCCGGAAACTTCAATCTAATGTTACTGCATTGGGGGATCGCACGGATCATCTGGAGCGCAAAATGGAAGATGTCTCTACAGCGCATAATGAACTAGTGGATGCGCACACGGCACTAGAAGAAGAGGTGAAATGGCTTAAAACTAGGGCTACAGATGCTGAGGATAGGTCCAGACGGAATAATCTTAAAATCAGAGGCATTCCAGAGGATGTGGCTCCATCAGATATTCAAGCATTTCTCAAACGTCTTTTTCTCGCTGTCGTACCCTCTCTTTCGGAACTGGATCTTACTATAGATCGGGCTCACAGGGTGCCCAAATCCAAAGCTGCTCCTGAAAAGGCGCCGAGAGATACGCTGGCCAGGATTCACTTCTACCATGTAAAGGAAAGCATAATGTTTCAATCCAGGAAGCTTAAGGCGCTGCCGGCGCCATATTCTTCTGTCTCCCTGTTTCCGGATCTCTCCGCAGCTACCCTGCAGGCACGCAGAGAATTTTTCCCGGTGACAAAGCTCTTAAGGGATCACAACATCAGGTATAAATGGGGCTTCCCAGTCAAGCTCCTGATTAACCGCAATGGTACATCGATTACAGTGTCTTCAGTGGAAGAAGGATTACGATGGCTGCAGAAGTGGAATATCGGTTCAGCTGGTTCTGTGGGACTGGCGGATAAACGCAGATCTCCATCGCAAGTTACCAAAGAGTGGGACACTGTGAGATCTAAAAACACCTGAATTGTTTTTGTTTTCTCTTGCAAGCTTTTTTGTTTTGTCATTTATAGGACCCGAGCATCCAAGTAAATATGACAGGCTAAAGTAGTTATGCACTGATTTGGTATTTTATACTTACTAAGTATCGTATGATGTGTTCTCTCCCCCAGGAATTTCGGTGCTCAATGAGCATTATGTCTTTAGGTTTAGTTGTTTTTATTCTTTATATTCGTTTTTCTTTGTTCAAATGTTTATATTCCAGGAACACCAAATACTTCATAACAGAACGGGGATCCAGGATTGTGGATCGAATGAAGTTGGGGAATAGGGTACAGTACGATATAGTTGGTAGAATACTCCGCAGGGTATCACAGCACATGTTCTATTGCCAGAAACATGGTACTGCATATTTCCTCCATTAATGCTAGAGGACTTAATAGTCCATTTAAGCGCAGTCTTTTATGGCGAGAGGCTAGGGCACTTAAGTGTGAGGTACTTTTCGTGCAAGAAACGCACTTTCACTCGGACAAAACTCCCAAATTCTCGAATAAATTTTTCCCACATGTGTTCACCTCCTCCTGCCCAGCGAAACGTAAGGGGGTTATGATAGCCATTAAGTCCTCAGTTGCTTTTAATATGAAGTCCATTATCCAAGACCCACTGGGGCGATATGTGGGACTTGTCTGTGAAATTAATAATGTGTTATATACCTTTGTTAATGTGTACTTCCCTAACAGGCGTCAACAACACTATTATCGTTCGCTGTTAACCAAAATCAGATCCTTTTCCCAGGGTCTTTTGGTCTTGGGAGGGGATTTTAACTCCATAGGGGATCCTAATATGGATACTACTAATAAAAATAGACTTACGGTGCCGATGTCTCAGGTTATGGCGGAGGAAGGCTTATATGATGTGTGGCGGTGTCAGCACGGGATAGAAAGGGATTATACATATTTTTCGCAATCTCATCTATCATACTCTAGAATTGATTTATTTCTGGTAGATGGTAGAGCTCTTGTTCAAGCCCAATCCTCTAGTATAGGAGACATTACGTGGTCCGACCACGCCCCAGTGTCAATATCGCTGGCGGAAAAATTTTCATCACCCCCCCCTTCCCAATGGAAACTGAATGATTTTATTCTGCATCACCCTGAGTATACAGAGTATTTGAAATCAGAATTATCTCACTATTTTTCCGTCAATATGAACTCGGTTTCCTGTCCTCACACTGTATGGAATGCTCATAAGGCCTTTATGAGAGGATTAATTATTAAGGCCTGTTCTAGGGTTAAACGGAAGAGGGAGGCGGAGGTTGTCGCAACTACACTTAAAATTGCGGATCTAGAAAATAGAAATAAATCTAATCCTTCCCCTGGTGTGGCTTCTGAATTACGAGCTTTACGATTGTCATTACAGGTGTTATTAGCGTCACAATATGATATCTTTCTTAAAAGGATGCAGGTACAAACATATGTCCATAATAATAGAGCGGGGGCGTTATTAGCGAAGAAATTGAAGCAGACAGCATTGCGTACACGTATAGCCTTTTTGATGGATGATAAGGGTAATAAAATCATTGACCCTAGAGGAATCGCTGAGCGATTTAGGAAATATTATAGCTCTCTCTACAACCTAAAAGATAATCCTGCGACATTTCAACCATCGACTTCTGAAATTGATGAGTTTCTGGACTCGGTGTCTCTCCCGAAAATTTCGGAGAATCAGTTGAAGGCCTTGTCTGAACCCTTTACTCTGGAAGAGATAACCCAAGCTATTTCTGCTCTAAAACCCTTTAAAGCACCGGGTCCGGACGGATTCACTAATAATTACTATAAGTGTTACACCTCTATTCTAGCCCCACATTTATTAGCAGTGTTTAATAAAGCGGTTTCCGAGGGCGCATTTCCTGCTGAAATGCTATCTGCCACTATAGTTACTCTCCCTAAACCGGGGAAAGAACCCACTGACCCAGCAAATTTTCGCCCAATATCATTACTAAATTCGGATATAAAAATTTATGCGAAAATCCTGTCCAATAGATTATACAATATAATTCCAAACTTGGTTAAATCTGATCAGGTGGGATTTGTGTCCGGGCGGCAGGCTCCGGATGGGACGAGGAGGTTTATTGATCTTGTGCAGTGGGTGGAGGCCTCCCGAACGCCTTCTCTGTTATTAACCTTGGATGCGGAGAAGGCGTTCGATAGGGTAAATTGGAGCTATTTGTCTCACATTTTGTCGCGTTTTGGACTGACGGGTAATATTGGTTCCGCAATATCGGCATTGTACTCTAGTCCTTCGGCTAGGGTTTTAACCTCTGGCTTTCTTTCTGACCCCCTCACAATCAGTAACGGTACACGGCAGGGGTGTCCTCTGTCCCCCCTCATTTTTGCTTTGGTGATGGAGCCGTTGGCGGAAGTAATTAGGACCAATTCTAACATAAAGGGTATTAAAGTAGGATCTGCGGAACATAAGATAGGCCTCTATGCAGATGATGTTCTCATAGCTATGACTGACCCTTGTAAGTCAGTGCCCGCGTTACAACATTCTCTAGCGGAGTTTGGAAGAGTTTCTTACTATTCGGTTAATGCTTCGAAGTCACAGATACTGAACCTGGGGGTTGACTCTCAAACTAAAAATAGGCTGACATCACAATTTCCATATAAATGGCAGGAGGGCAGTATTAGGTACTTGGGGGTGTATATCACTAGCCCCAGTTCCGCACTTTTCTCTAAAAATTATATGCCTTTGTTGTCTAAAATATCTAAAATGTTAGAGGGGTTTTCAAAGCCAATGATATCATGGGCGGGGAGGGTGGCGGTGGTGAAAATGATGGTGTTACCAATTGTGTTGTATCTTTTTCGTACTGTAGTTATTTCTGTGCCTAGTAACTATCTCGCAAATTTACAGAGAATTATCACTAACTTTATTTGGTCAGGCCGGAAACCTAGAATCCGTGTTTCCACTATGACTAGGCACTGTTCTAGTGGAGGTATGGGAGTCCCGGATGTTAAAAAATACTACCATGCAACAGTTCTGTCCCATCTTAAACACTGGTGGAAGGGGAATACAGATCTTAGATGGGTGGAGATAGAGCGGGTTGCTGCAGCTCAACAATTGAGTTCCTTGCTGTATGTGGGTAAACCCTCCAGGTGGATGCCGTTGGTTCGCCTTTCCTCGATCACTACATCCTTATCTTCATGGCAATTTTTAGTGGCTTCCACACCTATATCAGAATGCGTGGCTTTGAAATTATTACCGCTGGGATATATCACCTCGTTAGTGCCGGACCTTCATGTCGAAAACTGGATGCTAGCTGGGGTGAACACTATAGGTTCCATGTATGATTCCGCCATTCTATTGTCGTTCCAACAAATGGTCCTCAAGTATGGAATCCCCCAGAGGGACTTTTATAAATATTTACAACTCCGTCATGCTTTACACTCTCTAACATTAGACGCGCCCTGTTTTCCAGCTACTGCATATAGATTCTTTACAAATGAGAACCAGAAACTTAGGGGCATATCGTTCTTTTATTCTGGGTTCAGTAGCACAGTGTCCGCATCAAAACCCGGCTATTTCCTGAAATGGGAAGCGGACTTAGAACAAGAGGTCCCGCTCAAAGATTGGTATACGGCTATTCATTGGGTTAGAAAGATTTCCAGGGGAGCTAGTCATTGGGAAACTGCACATAAAATTCTCTTACGCTGGTATAGAACCCCCTCCCAGATAGCCAAATTTAACACTCAGTACTCCCCTCTGTGTTGGCGGAAATGCGGTTTTTCGGGGAACTATATGCATGTGTGGTGGCAATGTCCCTTAGTGTTTATATTCTGGAAGGTGGTGTTTGCCCTTATTAGCTCGATACTGGCTACTCCGATATCTCCCTCCCCTGCCTTAGCATTATGTTTTATAGGATTGTCGGATATCCCTGCACAATTCAGACATGTAGTAGGTCATATTATCCTAGCTGCTAGGTTGATAATTGCTAGGTCATGGAAGTCCTCGGCTCCCTTAACGATGGCAGAATTGGTAAACATGGTTAAATTTGATTATGTCATGGAAAGGATGGTGGCGGTACGACTCAACCAGGTTGAAAAGTTCACTGATAAATGGTCTATATGGTGTGAGTATTTGAACTCCGGGACTCTCCCTCACTAGGATGTTTATGGAAGCTCAACCCTAAACCTTGAAGATGTTTGAAAATAATCGATCTGTAATCTCTGATACCAATGACTTAGAAAATATATGATTGTCTCCTGGAATACTGTTTGTTTGGTTCATAAGTTGTAACTTTTCTAAAGTGGTATGTTATTAGGTGAATATGTCAACAATGTAATGCATAAAATCCTGTGACATTTTTGTACGGCTATGTTGGCCTCATTGTTGGCATTGTATTTCATGTTTTACAAAATTTTGAATAAAGAGTGAAATTCAAAAAAAAAAATAAAAACGCCCCGATGTACGCACATAATACACGCCCACTTGGACTTTTACTTTTAAACACACCCACTTGGACTTTTGCAAGCCTCATTTGCATAACTACAAAAATGGTCATAACTTGGCCAAAAATGCTCGTTTTTTAAAAATAAAAACGTTACTGTAATCTACATTGCAGCGCCGATCTGCTGCAATAGCAGATAGGGGTTGCAAAATCTGGTGACAGAGCCTCTTTAAGTATGTCTATAGAGCAGATTCGGAGCTCTGTATCAGAGAAAAACACCCTGACCACTAAAAAGATAAATTAAAAAAATAATCAGCACATCATTTTGATCCTTAATAGATTAGGAAATCAAAATGGTGAACATTCAATTTAAAAATTATCCTCTTCATCCCTTCTTCATAATGCAAATCACATTAATTAGCTGTGAAGTCTAAAACTGAATTGATTATTCCTACTAACGAAATGAAACAAAAACCCTAAAAGGAGTTGTAGGATTGAACTAGAGGTGTAGCTATTGTAAGTGCAAAGTTATCAAGTGCATAGGCTCCTCTATCACATAAGAAGGCTTTAATATTACAAATGCCACATGGTAGGTAGAGGGTCCCTGTTATAGATTTTTATATTGAGGCCCAGGAGCTTAAAGTTACGATTAGAATGATTGTAAATTCTCATATTTCCTGCAGGGAAAACAAATCATGACATGGTGTCTGCTGAAAATGATACAGCTTCATGGCATCCGCTGATTTCAATTAGTGCCCTTCGTTCCTTCACTGCAGAGAGCAGCACTTGATGTAGTCCTCAGCTATAGATAACGGAGGGGGGACTGGGGGCATGGGCTTCAATTCCCCCATCTTTACATTTGCCCCTTATCCCAGGTGTTATAGTTAAGCAGTCAGCAACTTTAATCAGAAGTTACTGATCCCCTAAAAATTCCTCCATTGTCCGATGTCCTGTTTTTAGCTCTAACAGAGTTTGTGCCCAAAAGAAAATTAAAATCAGTCAACAAACCTAAATCCTCTTTCCTTTACTGCTTTCCCAGCTCAGTGAACAGCAACCTTCTCTCCATGTTATCGGTGCCCCTGGGTGTTGCCAGATTCCTCTCTTCTAATAAGTACTTCAGTTTCCAAGCTGCCGCATTTCTTTTTTGGGAAGATTAAAGTGATATTTTTGAAACTTTTAGAAGTATAGATTTCTTATTATCAATTATTCCGAGGACTAGAAAATCTGGCAGTAGGTATATGGCCATGTGAGGAAAAAATAAAAACGTACACTGCAAAATGTATATACATACAGGAGTATATTTCTGCATTTCTATTTACAGTATATGTATGTGGTATTGATTGACAGAAAAACACCTGCAGTAAAATCTCTGATCCAGTCCCATCCAAGTTCAACCATTTTTGGTTGAACTTGATGGACATTTGTCTTTTTTTCAACCTTACTAACTATGCAACCCATTAAACACTGTGATTAATGTCAATGGGAGTTACAGACTGTAACATCTACCTGTGTGCAGCGTCGTCCTCCTGTGAGGCGCCGGCACTCACTTCCGGACATCAAGACTGTCTCTGGAGGGCGCGCGCGCCCGCGCGTGCACGGCCTTAAAGGGCCAGAGCGCATATTGCAGGAAGTCTGCAATCTAGCCCAGGAAGCCCTGGGCTATAAAAAGGGCTCTGCCCTTTTGCTCTTTGCCAGAGTGTTGTAAGTTACCCGTAGTTTGTCATGCTAATGGTCTCCCAGTGTCTTCCAGTTTCCCAGTGTACCTTGTTCCTGTATCCCGTATCCTGTTTCCGTGCTACCAAGTTCTAGTGCCGTGCTGCGCTGTTGCTGTGTTGTTGCTGCAGTCTACGCCTGTTCGCTACGCCTCACCTGACGTCTTCCCGCCGCCTGGTCCCAGACGTGCCTGCCTTGCTGCTGTCTACGTTGCCTCAGGTAGCCTCATTGAACTATTGAACGCTGTACTTTACCTGTTTGGACAGCTGCCATCCCGCTACGCGGTACGGCCCAGTGGGTCCACACCCCGCATCGTGACACATACTTACATAGGTAGGCCCCATGCACACAACCGTAAAAATCATCCATAATTGGGGACCGAAATTACGGTCCGCCAATACGGACCCATTCGCTTTTATTGTCCACGGACACCTTCCCATTTATTCACGGGAAGGTGTCCTATCTTTTGCTTTTTACGGACTGTGCTCCCATACTTTGTATGGGAGCAGAAGCTCAAAATGTGGGCAGCTGGCCGTGCCTGCAATCGCGGCCCGTGATTACGGGCACGGCCGTGTGCATGGGGCCTAACATAGTTACATAGGTTGAAAAAAAGACACAGATCCATCAAGTCCAACCTTTCTCAATAAATTACACGTCATTCATTGCTTGATTAGTTATAACCCTCAACGCCATTTGTCAGTAAACAATCATCTAGCCTTTTTTCAAATGCTGACATCGTGTCTGCCATTACTACCTCTTGCGGTAGGGCATTTCATAGTTTGACTATTCTAACTGTAAAGAACCCTTTCCTATTTTGATGAAGTTGGGGCTCCCTTTGATGTAATAATGGAAATCCCAGTGACACAATCATCAGGTTTCCCTATTCATACAGGCATCTCATGTCTTTTGTAAGGACCTCAGTGCTATGCAATTATAATGCCTATTAGTGTATTCTTTAGGTATATCCTACTTGTTACCTATGTACATCACTATAAACTAGCATACTATATTGGTATATAGACACTTTTTGGTACAATAAAATTAAAGTGATTGTCTGTTAGGGCATATGGTCATCATAGCGAAATCTACTGACTTTTTCAGGGTTGAATACTTTTGCAAGTTACTGTAGGTCACATGACAGTAAACAATATGCACATATCTAACATTCACATAACTGTAAAGCCCCCCCCCCCCCATTCCCGTGTTGTTCTTACCTTCTTCCTGCATCCTGGTTGGTGCTGCTTCTCTTCTGTTGGCCTCCCATGCCACTGACCTTTGCTTTCTTACAGGGCCAGCGTGAAAATTATTTTTTTTGCATTTTCCTGGCTATAAAGGGTCCTCCTCTTTCTATGCACTTTGTCGGAGAAAGTTGGTTCTACCTAGTGTTCCTAGTCTACCTCTGCTATTTTATTTATTGAATTCCCATGTTTTGACTTCAGCCTGTACCTTTGACCATCATTGCCTGCCGCCTGCCCTGGCCTCTTGCTAAGGGATCCATGACGAACCTCTGCCGCCTGCCCTGACTATTTGCTATGTAACCTGTTACAAATTTTTCTGCCTGCCCTGACCTTTGGCTACATCAGACCACACTTACTAGCACTACACCTTTTACATTGGCTGTCACCAAGGGAGACTACTCCGGGGGTATTTACCTACGTTTCCCATGTGGTGAAGTCCAGATCCTTGTATAAGGGTTAAATGGTGAAGTCCAGGGTTTCCCTTAAACTCTCTCCCCCCAGTTGACCCCCACGTCAAATACCTTGTTGATTAAATGGGTTCACACTACCCTCTGCTGGCCCCGTGACAGAATCTTCCACGGGCCCTGTGACAATAACATAACAACCCTATAAAATAAATTAAACACATTATCTAAGAGGAAAAAAACATGACATAATCGAGTTTTCTACATGCCCATTGTCACATTCTGTGGGTATGTGGACCCACTGGGCCGTACCACGATAGCGGGATAGCAGCCGACTAAAGAGTGTACCAAGTCAATGTCTATAGTCCGAGTACGGGTACCTGTGGTAGTTTAGAGAGTATCGATGGTTAGGCTCGGATGGGACTTGGCAGCAGACACCAGACGTGGTGTAACACAGCAGACGAGATAGGTGGCACAACACGACTCCAACTCTCTAAGGCACAGGAACAAGGTATCACGGGATACAGGATACAGGTAGCAGGTACGGGAACACTGAGTACTACAAAACACTAAGGGACCATTTGCAAAGACTAACACGGGTAAACACAACAATGCTCAGGCAATGAAGGAAGGGGCAGGGCCCTTCTTATAGTCCACGGTGCGTATGGGCTAATTACTGATTTTCTTAATGTGTGCGCGCTGGCCCTTTAAGGCCGGACACAGCTGAACGAAGCAGAAGTGATCGCTGGTGTCTCCTGAGCAGGAGATGCGGGCCAGCGCTCACAGATCCATGGCGGCAGCCATCGGGGGTGAGTAATCCCGACGGTCCATGGCCATGGGCGTTACATCCTTAATAATATAAATAAAATTATATGTATGCCAAAGTGCTAAATAAACTACAAAATAAATTACATTTCATCTTACTAAGATACATGGCTTCATATAGCTATGTGGATGTAAAAAAGTTATGACTGCTGAAATGTGAGGGTAAAACAAACAAAAAAAGGGTTGAAAAGCTTAGAAAGCGAAGGGGATCCTTCCCAGTAATTAAAGTAGCAGAGTAAGTTACATTCTTTACAATCCTTAAATGGTTCCTATAAAAACCCTACACGGCTGTGTGGAATTCCACCATTGTCCCCTAGGCCCCACCGCCAGGCCTGTCTACAGCTAGTATTGTGTCTATGCACGACTCACAGAAGGCAATATCAGGCAGTACAAGGAAGGTTTTTCTTCTACTCAGCGTCTTAAAATGTCAAATCCCCTCAAAAAAGAACAGCCAAAAAGGCCAATTCCAGAAATAAAGACAAGAATGTGAAACATCCATAGGATTTCATAATAGTAGTCAGGCTGATACCCCCAAATCTTTCACTATTTCTTATATATTGGTCACGATTCAGGCATACGTCAGCAGTGATTGATTAAAATTGTTTTATTCCATCTAATGGAGTGACATATAGTGTCACAATACAATAATAACTTACCAACTTCTCTGAGCTGTGGTTTTTCTTTCTCCAGGCAGAATTGGTTATCACACTTCGCACTGGGAAATAGGTTTAAATTTTTCGAAAGTGAGTTATTATCCTAAATCTCAAATGACTGTATTCAATTTGTGACTAACCTTCCTGTAGCTAGGAAAATATACTGTTTGCATTGCCTGATTCTATATTTTATACGTAATTAAAGCCTAAATAAATATGCATCATTTTCTAATATTTTTAAATGAAGTATGGAGTTCTTTGCTGGGAGTGCAAATTTCAGTTGCCTAGTAACCACTTGACTTCCTGTCTGGGTGACCACCACTTGAGTAAATGTAACTACATTGACTGAAGTGTTCACAGGAAGCTCTGTTTACTGTACATTACATTTCCTGAGGGATTTAACAAGTAATCATGGGGCCCTATAATCAAAAACTGGAATGTGGCCCGAATTGTTCTTATGTCAACTCACAATAGCCAGAGGTTTCAGGAAATAGGTTATAATTATTTTCTTTCTCTCTGAAATAATTCAGAATAAGCTGTCATTTGTGTGTACACGAGGAATAACACTATTTCTAACCAGTAATGAGCAGTGTAGCTTTGAATCCGGGACTGGGGTGAGATATAACACTTACTAGAAGTTGCAGCAGGGTCTGTGTTTCTCTCTGCCTCTCTCTCTCTCTCACTCTGCTACTGCTCCTTTCTCCCCCTACACTCTCCATAGACTTCTATAGGCAACTGTAACCTAATGCCTCAGTAAGCTGATAATCTGTCTTCTCTTGAGGAGATGTTTTAGCAATAAAAATTCAGAGTGAGTGAACATTTAGGAGTGAGGGGGGATAAGTGTAGGAAAAGGCATTTTTCTCTAAAAAGATATATTACAATGTTTCTTATATTCACTTGTACTATTGATTTATGCAAAGTATGTTGGAAGTTAGTGATTATTAAAGAGGGGAGTTGGGTCCCCATAGCTACTTGGCCCTGTTACAGTTTCCCCTTAGAGGTTTGTTTTAGGTTCCTCTTATTTAGACAACAGGAAGCATAAAAATATAGAACAAGAAGTCTGGCAGCCTGAGGATAAAACCCAAAAGACAAGAAGGGAAAGGTGCAAGAACATGATTGTAAGCTATGTTATATCTTTGTTTTCAGGGAGGGAGGGAGGGAGGGGCATCTTTGAATAATTGAA
Organism: Rhinoderma darwinii; assembly: GCF_050947455.1. NCBI lineage: Eukaryota > Metazoa > Chordata > Amphibia > Anura > Rhinodermatidae > Rhinoderma > Rhinoderma darwinii. The sequence continues at coordinate 23,877,598 of NC_134693.1, read as the reverse complement.
GTCAATTACTCTTGTGTGTATTCATTTTGCATCTTTAATATACTTATTTAAAGACACATCTCATATTGTACTTTTTCAAAATGGTTATGTTAGGCACTGTTTTATCCTACAAAACATATAATTATTGTCTACAGATATAACATATTCTATAACACAGCCCTAAATGCCAGGACATGTTACCTACCTGAAAACTCATTCCCAAATCATGATCAGAAATATAAAGGTCTACAAAGTCCACTTTCAGTTTATATTCGCCAAAGTAGGTACAGAATTCACCAACATCTGTCTCGTATCAACGAGACCAGGGGTGGACACAGGGACTAGAGAGCCCCTGTGCTGTAATAGTAGTAAGCGAGACCCTTGCTTTCCAACTAATCATTTCATGAGAGTGAGGGAGACCCTCCCTCATGTCTCTCCATAAACTCCCGTACTAATTTAAACATCCACCAGTAATTGTGCTCTATGGGAACCATTGGTTTAATCCCTTGAATGCAGTCTAGCAAGCAATAGTATGCACTGATATGTTTCTTTTAAGGTCCGTGTGGGCCCTATTCCCTACTGGCCCCTGTGCAGTTGCACAGGTTGTACATATGGCATGGCCACCTCTGAATGGGACCTTTTAGCATGAAAATGTATTTATACAAAGGGCCCGTAGGTACTATGGAACATGAGAGTACATTATACACTTTAATAAGTACCTTTAGCTCCAATTCTTCCTGCCATTGGTTGTTGGTTGCTTGGTCTGACTACTCTGAATTCCCTTTTGGCAGGTTGCAATTTTCTGAAGAGAAAGGGTCTTACACCATACACACTGACACATTGGCTACCACAATTCTTTATATACTGCATTGCGACACTACCAAGGTGACCCTGTATTAAAATAATTGAAAGGCAGAAGCTGTAATGATTTCTGCCTGTTCCATTTTTGGCGTCTAATACAGAGGTGGAAGTGTTTTGTAACAGCTGTATGGGAACGTATAGCTCCCATGAGCACAATATATTTAATACCCAAGTAAACATTAATAACACAGACTGGCTGTGTTTTTGTAACTCGCAGAAAGAGATGTGGATTCGCTCATAAAACAAACTGCTCACGGCTTTTCTCCTGATATATGCATACCCGGGGATTGCAGGCAGTGGGCAGTTATAGGGTCTAGATGGATGAGCAGTCATAGGAAAAGATACAGTGTGTGTTAGAAGATGCCCCGCCAAACAGTGATTAAGTTATAACCTTAACAAACAGACTGGATTGAAATGCTTATATTGTGTCCGGTATGAATAATATATATAAGCAGACATTTCTCAATTGGAAAGATAATGTAGTTTCTCAAATTACTGGCATCACGAGAATGCAAAATAGCTCTTCTCCAGAGGGAAATAAATGGTCCCTCCAGTGCAACATATAAGTGACAATCCTGTAAGTCAATGTCCGACCCTTTAAAGGGTTGTCCAGTCATAAGAAATTGATGGCTTATCCTCAGGATAGACCATCATTATCTGATCGGTGGGGGACCTACTCCCGGCACCCCCACCAATCAGCTATTTTAAAGGGGATGTGACACTCAAACCCATCTGTGGACTGCACCGTTTCAGAGTTGGTGTTGTTGTACCTCATCAGTACAGAGTAGGGTTCTGGTTGGCTAAATGGGATGTCCCTTTTATGCAGCTCTTTGATTATACGGATTCTTCTTGTGGTGTATACTTTTTTTTTCCTGGAAAGCATTGCCCTGAAAACCCCCTACCAGCTGGAGCTCTGCAGGGGGAATGTACTGTACCTTCCAAGAGCTGCATCAAAGCATTCTCATTTAGCCAACCAGAATACTACTCTGAACTGATGAGGAGCAAAAACTCTGAAACAGTGTTGTCTACAGATGGGTGACTCTGGTTTGACTCCCCTTCCGGTCGTAAACAACTTTCAGATTTTAATTTTCTTTTTTTCCTCCCCACCTTCCAAAAGCAATATCTTTTTTATTTTTCCATCTATATAGTCCTATTAGTGCTTTATTTTTAAGGGACGAGTTGTAGTTTTTCGTAGCGCCCTTTATTGTGCCATATACTGTACTAGGAAGCGGTGGAAAAAATATTTGTGGAGTAGAAAATGAAAAAATACAGCGATTCCTCCATTGTTTTTTGCTCTTCTTTTTTACGGAATTCACTGTGCAATTAAAACAACATGTTAACTTTATTCTGCGGGTCAATACGATTACGGCGATACCAAATATATATTGTTTTTTTCTATATTCTACTACTTTTACAAGTTAAAAACCTAAGTGTAAGAAATTTAATTTATTTTGTGTCGCCAAATTCTGAGAGCCATAACTTTTTTATTTTTCAGCCGATTAAGTCAGGGGTCTCAAACTCGGCCGGGTAAGTGGGCCGCATAAAGAAAAAATGGGAAGTTGACGGGCCGCATTACTTTCAAATTTGATACAATACAAAATTATTGTTAATCAATTAGTTATTTGATCTATTATAACACTATATTACTATAATAATAATAATAATAATAATAATACTACATTACTATAATAATACCGCTAGGTTTAAAATTTGAGATATTTCTCCACGTGCTTATTTCAACAATCCAGTTTTCCAGTTTAAGTGTCGCTAAATCCAGTCAGTTAGCAGACACAGACACAGACACAGTTAGCAGACACACGTCAAGATTGGGCAGCCCCTTTTAAGATAGTGCCACATTGCCCTCTGTGGATGCTGCCGCAGTGCCCTCTGTGGATGCTGCCGCAGAGTCCTCTGTGGATGCTGCCACAGTGCCCTCTGTAGATAATGCCACAGTGCCCTCTGTAGATAATTCAACACACCCCTAGATAATGCCACAGTGCCCTCTGTAGATAATGCAACACACCCCTAGATAATGCCACAGTGTCCTCTGTACATACTGCCACAGTGCCCTCTGTAGATAATGCCCCAGTCCCCTTTGTAGATAATTCCACAGTGCCCTCTGTAGATGCTGCCACAGTGCCCTCTGTAGATGCTGCCACAGTGCCCTCTGTAAATGCTGCCACAGTGCCCTCTGTAGATGCTGCCACAGTGCCCTTCGTAGATGCTGCCACAGTGCCCTCCGTAGATGCTGCCACAGTGCCCTCCGCAGATGCTGCCACAGTGCCCTCCGCAGATGCTGCCACAGTGCCCTCTGCAGATGCTGCCAAGGTGATGTCAGGGGCTTTCCCAGAGCTTGAGTCCCGGAGCAGAGCCGCTTCTAGCACTCTGCCTGGGATTCCAGCTCTGCTCCTGACATCACTGTCCATATATGGACAGAGATGTCAGTGGCAACCCCAGAGCTGGAGTCCCGGGCAGAGCGCTAGTAGGCTCTTCCTGGGACTCCAGCAGTGCTCCTGACATCACTGGGACTCCTGCTCTGGGGAAGGCCCTGACATCATTGTCGATGTATGGACACCGATGACAGGGAATTCCACAGAGTCCTGGAGCAAGGCCAATACTAGTGCTCTGCCCGGGTCTCCGCTCTGGGGAAGACCTTCCTCACTCTCCATATATGGACAGTGATGTCAGAGAATTCCACAGAGTCCCGGAGCAGAGCCTATACTCCTGCTCTGCACGGGACTCCGGCTCTGGGGAAGCCCCAGACATCGTGTGTCCAAACATGGACAACGATGTCAGGGAATTCGACAGAGTCCCGGAGCAGAGCCGATACTAGCGCTCTGCCCGGGACTCCGCTCTGGGGAAGACCCTGACACACTGTCCATATATGGATAGAGATGTCAGGGAATTCCACAGAGTCCCGGAGCAGAGCCTGTACTAGCGCTCTGCTCGGGACTCCGGCTCTGGGGTAGCCCCAGACATCGCTGTTCATATGTGGACAGCGATGTCAGGGAATTCCAGAGTCTCGGAGCAGAGCCGATACTAGCGGCTCTGTGTCCCGCGGGCCGCAAATGACAGCCCCAGGGGCCGCATGCGGCCCGCTGGCCGCGTGCTTGAGACCCCTGGATTAAGTGGTATGATAGCTTATTTTCTGCAAGATAAGCTGTAGTTTTTAATGATACCATTTTGGGGTATATGCAACATTTTGATCACTTTTTATTCCATTTTATGTGTGAGATAAGGTGACAAAAAAATAGTGATTCTGGCGTTCACATATTTATTTATTTTCACGCCGTTTTATGGATGCGGCGATACCAATTATGTTTATTTTTATACTATGCTCTAGGGATAAAATGGGAAAAGGTGGGTTTTTTGAACTTTTACTTGAATTTTTTTTTTTGACATAAAAAAACCCCTTTATTTTACAAATTTTAACTTTTTTTATTAGCCCCCCCAGGGGACTTCAAACAACTCCAGGGCTTAGTAGGAGCACAAAGATGGCGGACCTGGGGGCTTTCATTAGGCCCCCAGACAGCTATAGCAACCATCGCCACCCCGTGTCGGCTGTAACATAGAGCTGACACTCGCATCGTATGGAGCGGATTCACTCCGTGAGCCCATTCCATACTTCCCCTACCCGGTTATGATATATGGATACGTCAAATGTCGAGAAGGGGTTAAGCCAGGATATGTTTCAAAGCCCTATAAAAGATTGTACATTGACTTACAAGATAGTCACCTATAGGTGGAACTAGAGGGACAATTACCTTATTTCTAGAGGAGAGCTGTTTTGCATACTTTTTCCCAGAGAACATTGTCCTTAAAGAGAATGTGTTGCCAGCAAAACATGGTTTTTTTTTTTTAGTTAAACAATTAGTGTGTAGGTGATTAAACATTGTTCTAATTTTTTACATTTTTTTCACGAGTCAGAAAATATTATAAATTGGATTCAATTTATAATATTTCCCAGCACTGGTCACTAGATGGAGCAATTCCCAAAATTGCAGCATTGCATGTGGTAAAGCAACCACATTGCTTTATGCTGCAAAATTGGGAAAAAATTCCTCGCTCTAGTGAGCTCTCAGAATCCCCCCCTCCTTTATCCTGGCTAGTGCCGGGAGAAACGAGGGGTTTGAACGGTCTAACTTACTACACTGTGTGTCGCCATTTTTTGAGCTAACACACAGTGTAGAAGGTTTACATACACTAGTAAACACACACTGAAACACGAACATACATAGAAATCACTTACCTGCTCCAGTCGCCGCCGCTCCGTCTGCTTCCGCTGCTCCATGTGCACAAGTCCGGAAGCCGCGACCGGAAGTAGTAATCTTACTGTCCGTCCGCGAATTCCGGTCCACAGGAAAATGGCGCCGGACGGCGCGCATTTCAAATTGGACTGTGTGGGAGCGGCGCATGCGCCGTTCCCACACACACGGCGTACACCATAGTGGATGGAACGGGCCCCGTTCGCAGTCCCTATGGGACTGGAGCTGCCGTATTCCATGTCTGTGTGTGTCGTTAATCGACACATACAGAAATGGAAAAAAAATGGCAGCCCCCATAGGGAAGAAAAAGTGTAAAAATAGAAAAAAGTAACACACAAACACACAAATAAATATAAACGTTTTTAATAAAACCCTAACATAAAACTGATATAAAAAAAAAAATTTTGGTGACACTGTTCCTTTAAGATTTTTTACCAGCAGGATCTCCGCAAGGAGAATCAGTAGCATAATGAGAATAATTTGAGATTTCCATCTTTGTGGAAACCACAGATATACATTTGCACGCATGTAGGTATTTATTTTGCTCATGAGCGCTATTAATCGCTTTGGACTGGTGGATGTCTGCTCGCTCAGTAGTACCACAATTCATGCAAACACAGGGCGCTCAAAAGTAACCACTGGGAACTCATAGCACCCGCTACCTACAAAAAGTGGAGGCAACTACTATTTGAAGTTTTGAACTAAATTGCCATTCACAGATTAAGGTAGCTATCCAAACAGTAGTCAAACTGTGAATCCTAAGAATCTTAAAAGAACTAGAAGTTGCCAGCTTGACTCCATTCCTTGTTGTAGAAGAGATACTTACACCGGCAGTTTGACTATAATGTCTATATACCCATTTTAATATTATACAGATATAAGAGTAAAATGCACATGGTCAATCAGTATAATCAAGAAGGTGGCACTGCCATTGGAAGTGACCATTTTAGACTAGAATTGGACATTTACTTTTGCAATGCTGTTATTACGTTTTACATCTTATACAAGGGCGTAGCTAAGACGGCTAGTAAGCATGTGCCCTGGGTGCCAAGGGGTGCCAACAAGTCACTCCAATACCTTTTCCAGTGTATTTAGATACAGGGCTATGATAGCAAACTGAATATTTTCCCCAAGTGAAGGCAAACCTAGCAACGCTTCTTGTATTACAGAATGACTTCTGCTACCCAATTGAGTTTTTGGTGGGTCTACTATGTGAAAAAAAAAGGAAACATAAATCAAAAACATCATACAATAAGTCATGCATCTACCTAAGATAAATATAATGCAGTTTGGTAAAAAAAAATGAAAGCTCCCACAAGTGCAAATCCTTTCATACCCTGCTCCAATATTGTTTGATAACTAGACAAACGTTGATGACTCACTTTCATATAGAAACCCCTTTCCCATTAGGGTATATGGATGTCATGTAGGGTCAACTGCTCGGGATCCGACCCTAAAAAGCAGAGTACCGCTTGAAAGAGCGGTTCCCACTCAGGCAGACTCAAAGCCACCATGTATTACACAGACGCCTATTATTTTGAATGAGTACCTTGCAATACTACATTTCCCCCACAGTGGCCGCTGCAGGAAAAATGAGCTGCCACACAAGATTTTTTTTAATTGTAGGTGGAAATGCTTTTATGTATTGCATTATGTTATGTCAGCCACTTTAATTGTATATTTTTACAGACTAACAACGTGGGCATTAACATTGTTGTTGGCATAACAAGAAAAATTACCTTTTGTTTAATGAATTGATAAATGTTCCCTTTCAGTAGCAGTTTACCGCTGATATAGACATGATGTGATCTTTAGTTTGGCACACACTATAGACATTCACAGTTTAGAACCCAGTTAGTTCCCTGTCTATCTCTTTTATTGCTTATTCTGCTCTTTTCATGAAGAAAAAAAAAATATATCAGAGTGACATTCACTTTGATTCAGAGAAAACGTTACAAGAGCAGGTGTTTCTAGACTCGGGTGGCACATTAGGTGGGACTGTCATTTGTAGGTCCTTGATGTTCCCCTCTAAACTCATGCCACCCTGACAGTTAGACATATCCATTTTGAAACTAAAAATAAAGTTTTTGTATAGTTCTGCAAGATCAGGGCTGTTGAATACTTTCAGTAATTTTAATTCATCTTATAGGTTACATTTTGCCGTTAGATATCTTGTCGTGCATGTGGTATGTGCTACTAAACTAAAGCCACAAAATATATATAATTATACCCGAAAAAAGTTCTCTAACAGTAAAACAGCATAAAAAAAAATATTGCACTACTATAATAAAAGAAGGAAAATTGAAAAAAATAAATAAATACATGGTGCCCAGCAGCTGAGGGGCCTCAACTCTACTATAGAAGGACCTCCCATGCAGGGCCGGAGTGGCCCATCAGAGCACCAGAGAATGCCCCAGAGGGCTCAGGCTCTGACACAATAATGGGACCCAAAATGTACCACCCCATTTGGAGCTGACTTTGGAGACAAGTACATGCCAGTGTGATGGGCTGATTCCCAAAGAGTCTATCTGACCTTGATGATATGATCTATATGTGCTAAGATTACAATGAAATTAAAAGTGGATGTGAACATGAACTATATAGATGGAGGGTGGACACTAAGAATAATTTCCTCTGGTATGACCAAGGAACCACATTTTGACTCATCTCAAAGGTAAAGGACAGATACGGATCATGGTTGACAATGAAGAGAGAAGTGGATAGGAATGTGCATATTGGGAAGAGAGACGGTGGAAAAAATAGAATGTAGAAATATACTCTATGTGTCCGCCTGCAAAAGTCTTACACTACAGATTTGTCCCCCTGCAAATCCGGATAGAAATTCCGCTATGTGTGCAGGGGGCCTGCTTCCGGTTGCCATTGGAAACCGTCATCCTGCTTGTTGTCAGACACATCCCAACGGCTTAACGGAGCTCCTATATTGCAGTTGGACAGTTACTTGTTCCTACATCAGATTACTGTATAGTGCCTAGTATAAAGACTACACTACCCAGAATGCAAATCACCTATGACTTCAATGGGGAAAGTACAACAGCAATGGAAACGGCATGTAAAATCTTACTTGCACTTATCATTATGGTACCAAAACACGGTTTTCCATAGAAACAGTTCTAGGAACAATTTTCCTAGTACTGTTTCTATGGGAAACTTCAACTGCAGCAATAGCGCAACAAAAACTGCATGCACCTTATAGACATATTCCGTAGCGCTGCACAGAGATTGTCATTCACATCAGTCCCTGCCCGCAGGGGGACATACACACACTAGGGGCAGTTTCATAGGAAGCCAATGAACCCATTAGTACAGTATGTGTTTTGGGGTGTAGGAGGAGGACATGCAAATACAGAGAACATATACGAACTCCAAGCAGATTATGTTATTGATTGGGTATGAAACCAGGACCTCAGTGTGGCAAGGCATTAAAGGTGTTTCTTAAAGCCCCTGGGCCCCAATGCAAAACTGTAAAAAGGTTTTACACCTACCATGTATTTATAAGGGTACGAACACATATAGCGTAAACACTGCGGATTTTCCGCAATGGGTTCTTTGCGGAAAATCCGCAGCGTATTACAGTAGCAGCATTGCGGGTGAGATTTCAACAAATCACGTCCCCACACTGCGGAAAAATTCAGCCGAAAGAAACGCACATAAATTGACCTGCGGTGCGGTTTCTTCGACCGCAGCATGTCAATTAATGATGCGTAATCGCTGCTCTTCTGTTGCACGTGTTCCCATTGATTTCAAAGGGGTGCTTAAACCCGCAACAAAGTGGTGTGTGTTACGACAATTGCATCGGAATCACAGTGGTTCCGCCGCAAAAGTTACGTGTAAGAAAGAAAATAATAAAGTTATACTTACCCAGAGTTCCTTGCTTCTTTTCCAGTCCGGCCTCCTGGGATGATGTTTCTTACCATGTGACCGCTGCAGCCAATCACAGGCTGCAGCGGTTACATGGCCTGCAACGTCATCCCATTCCCTGTGGTGTTCAGGGTGGATACGCTGCGCAGCTTGACACAGCGTATCCGCCCTGAACACACTGTGTGTGTTCGTACCCTAAAGGTATGTACACATGGTTTATTTTCAGCCATTTTTCTGGCCGTGAACGCACCCCGAAAAAGGGCTGAAAAAATGGAACGCCTCCAAACACCTACCCATTGATTTCAATGGGAAAAAACGGCGCATAAAAAAGCGCCCTTCAAAAAGAAGTGCATGTCAGTTCTGGAGCCGCAAAAAACGCCTCCAAAAACATTTGTGGTTTAAAAAAACCGGCTGAAAGTCAGAGGCTGTTTTTCCTTGAAAACAGCTCCGTATTTTACAGCCGTTTGTTGTTTAGTGTGTGAACATACCCTTAGGCCACGTTCAGACGTGGCAGAATTTTTCCGCTGCAAATGTTGGTGCAGATTCGGGGCAATTACGCAACGAATCTGCACCAACATTTGCATATTTGACAGGTAATTCAGACGTTGCAGATATCACAGCGGACTTGCCACAGATTTCAGTTTTTGCATTGTAAAGGCTGAAATCCGCAGTGAAATTCCGCTGCTTCTATGCAATGGAAAGAGCATGCTGCGGAGGGGAAACTCTGCACCGCAGACTGATTTCCGCATAGTTATTTTCCGCAACGCCTGAACTAACTTTCCTAAAAATGTATAGAAACAAATGTAAAAAACGACTGCTGCAGAATTCCACTGCGGAATGTCCACAGCGGAAAGCAACAGCAATTCCGCCACGTCTGAACGCGGCCTTAGGGCGGATTCACACGACCGTGAATTGCGTCCGTGCAAGCTGCGTGGTTTTCACGCGGCTCGCATGGACCAATAGAAGTCTATGGGGCAGTACAGACAGTCCATGCTTTTTGCGCAGCGTTTGTCCGCTGCGTAAAAAGCGCAACATGTTCAATATCTCCGCGTATTTCGCGAAGTCAATGGGTGCGTGAAAACCACGCAGGTCGCACGGAAGCACCTCCGTGCGAACTGCCTGTTTCGCGCAACAGCTGTCAAAAGGATGAATGTAAACAGAAAAGCACCACGTGTCATAATGATGGCGGCTGCACGAAAAGCACGCAGCCGCGCATCATATGATGCTGCCTCACGGAGCAGGTAGGTGGCTTTTTTTTACGCAGGCAAAACGCTGCGTGTTTTGCGTGCGCAAAAACGCCACGTTCGTCTGAATCAGCCATTAGGCAGGGTTCACACGACCCATTTTCAGACGTAAACGAGGCATTTTACGCCTCGTTTTACGTCTGAAAATACGGCTCCAATACATCGGCAAACATCTGCCCATTCATTTGAATGGGTTTGCCGACGTACTGTGCCGACGACCTGTCATTTACGCGTCGTCGTTTGACAGCTGTCAAACGACGACACGTAAAAGAACAGCCTCGTCAAAGAAGTGCAGGACACTTCTTTGGACGTAAATGGAGCCGTTTTTCATTGATTCCAATGAAGAACAGCTCCACATTACGTTCGTCATTGACGCCTCGCAAAATGCGAGTACGAGCAATTACGTCTGAAATTACGGAGCTGTTTTCTCCTGAAAACAGCACCGTAATTTCAGACGTAAATGCAGTTTACGTGTGCACATACGCTTATACTGGTGACCAGGTACAACTTGGGCACACCCTTATAGCTACGCCACAGGAACTTACCACTAAGCCACGGTGCTGCCCAAAGTCTGCAGCAGATAATGAAACAACCAGCAGAATTTCGAGTGCAGCTGTGCATAAGACCTGAGGTAAGTGAACATCAGTACAAGATAAGTAAAAGCTAAGATAAGTATAAGCAACATTGCTCAACTATATATCTAGATTTAAATTGTAAAACGATGCTCAAAAGTGGAGCTGATTTCAATTGGCTTTTGTCACCTTACATTGATCAGATGTGAAGTTTGCACCAAAGCAATGATGCTCCTGATTCATATGTAACTCATCGCATTCTGAACTATAGAATAAGTCAAAGCAAAATGCTGCTTAATAAACCAATATGTACAACAGCATGCGGGGTAACAGGTGCGGACTAAATAACCGTGCTCAAAAGGAGTTCTTTTTTCATAAGGTTTAATAAATGGAGCACAAATTCAGAATTTCCTTAGGTGCTTTTATAACTTGGAAATCAGATATCAGACTCACTTAGGCTATGTTCACATCCTGGTCAGGGCCCCGTTCCGTCTGAGCTTTCCGACGGAACGGAGCCCTGACTGACACAAACTGAAACCATAGGTTTCCATTTTCATCACCATTGATTTCAATGGTGACGGATCCGGTGCCAATGGTTTCCGTTTGTCTCCGTTGTGCAAGGGTTCAGTCGTTTTGACGGAATGAATAGTGCAGTCGACTACGGTATTAATTCTGTCAAAACGACGGAACCCTTGCACAACAGAGACAAACTGAAACCATTGGCGCCAGATCCGTCACCATTAAAACCAATGGTGATGGGAACGGAAACCTATGGTTTCAGTTTGTGTCAGTGAAGGCTCCGTTCCGACAGAAAGCTCAGACGGAACGGGGCCCTGACGCAGATGTGAATGAAACTTTAATCAGATCATATTAAGAATTGCACTCTGCGCAGATTTTTCTTCTTCTTCTTCTTCTTCTGCATTCTTTTTTAAAATACCTTAGAAAGATCAAGTAGCGGCTGAAACGTCAGTAGGTGAAGACATTTGTAAAACTGAAACTTAAGCATATCTACAGAAAACAAAATGTTTGCCAATGTAGCAGAGCCAATTTTGTTATTTGGTTTCACTCATCCTATTATCAGAAATATAATGCAAGGTTGCTCTTTTATGTCAAAGAGCAACCTCGACCCACAAGCAGTGCAGCTCCAAAGAGTTAAAGGCACCACGTCTAGACAAAACTTAATGCAAACCTGTCACATGGAAAATGCTGCTGTATGTGGGCAGTATGTTACAGAGCAGGAGGAGCTGAGCAGATTGATATAGAAGTTTGTCGGGAAAGGATTCAGTATAACTTTGCATTTTACTGATTTGAAGGGGTATTCATGGTCTATGCAGCTGATGGAAACAGTCGAGCACAGCACTCGGATGTTTCCGTCAGCCCCATAGACCTTGAATGGAGCGGCACGGCGCATGCCTGGACTCTGCTTCATTCAAACTCCACCAAGCTGTCTTGCGGTTAAAGGAAATAGGGGAACAGGGTCTTCCATTCTGGTCGATTGGTGGGGGTCGCAGTGGATGCACCCCCAACGATCTAGCATTTTTCACCTATCCAGTGGATAGGTTAAAAAAGTTTAAAGGGGTATTCCGGTTACAACAAGTTACACCCTTTCCGTAGGGTAAGAGATAACTTGCTGATCGGTGGATGTCCGACAGCTGGGTCCCCCACCGTTTACGAGGACTGAGGTCCCGTACCCCTTGATTGAACAACCTGCCGCTCCATTCATTCTCTATGGGAGCACCGGAGATAGCCGAGTACAGCGTTCGGCTATTTCCAGCACTGCCATAGTGACCCCCCTTCTCGGAAAGGGTGCGAGTCCCAGCTGTCAGACACCAACTGATCAGCAAGTTACCCACTACCCTACGGATAGGGGGTAACTTGTTGTAACTGGAATACCCCTTTAAGACTGAAATACCGTTTTAAACCCCTGCTCATTGTGAGTCCAGTGGGCGGAGTGACCACTGATTGACAGCCCTTCTTGTATGCGTGTACATAGAGGTCACTGAGTAGTACCACCCACTGGACTCATACGTCTAGAGTGAGTAGGGATTAAACTCAATAAAATACAATAATTATACTTTTTCAATATTTTATTTTAAATAAAACTATACATCAATGTGCTTAGCTCCTCAGGCTACCCGCAGATAGGACAGCATGGTCAACATGACAGGTTCCCATTAAAGGATTTTTTAATGGTAAATAAAATGAATGGCATATTCTTAGCATTGGCCAATAATGTATAATAAGTGGGAATTTAAAACCTGGGACCCCTGTGATTGGCGCTCACTGGCATATGGCAGTCCCTTCGCTGCAGTCACTGATACAGTGCCGCTTTCATCCATACAGCTGTGTCTAGTACTGCAGCCAGACGCCCCAATCCAAAATCTGTAACAGGGCCCCATTAACTATCGCACGTCATTTATAATATTGGCATCTTCTTATGTGACCGAAGGACCCTTGAAGCACCTCAGGCACAAGTACAACTGCAACCTCCATGCACCCCCTATATCTACTCTGGTGACTACAGCTCGCTCCGTTTATTTTGCGAAACTGTATTTAGACATAGGATATGTTTTTTTAATATAAGTATTCAAGTTGCGTCTTGACGTTTCATTGTCCTACCTGGGTGACAACCAACATGGCTACCATTACAGCTCCTACCCTGCCTTGAATTGCAAACCTGCCTAGCTAAAGGGGTCTTAGCTCTTTCTGTAACTCCTTTATTAAATGTAGAGAGCCAGGCGCGCTTTCGAGACCACCTTTCATTTTAGTCTGTGGCTACATGCAGCTGCCTCGTTTCATTGAGCCAGGGACCCCCATTCTCCTGATAGGTGGTAAGACCCAGAGGTGGAGCCTCCATCTATCTGAAATGTATGGCATATCCTGTGGATATACTATAAATGTCCGAAATGGAAAAAATCCTTTAAGTAATAAGATGCTCTGCTCTAATATTGCGGCATGACTAAGCAGGTGTCCTTTAGGAGTCTAGAAAACCAAGGTGACAACTACAACAGGACTTCATACGTCGGTGACAAGTCAAATGCAAACTTCCATTTTTATGAGCTCAGTTGTGCAAACAAAATGGCTTCTCCCATCTGCCTATTTTTCTTATTTTTTTCTCATAAATAGTAACAGATTGCACATCAGAAGAAATGGCGGCAAGAGGAACTGCACATTATTTATTAAGACAGTCCAATTTAAAATGAAAAATATAACTCATTTGTGCCAGAAGCAGGTGCATTAATTTCTGCTGTTAAGCACATGAATATGCACATTTCCATACTAGACCTTGATGATTTAGTCATTGCTCTACTTGCATTTGAATGAAGATCTTACATCTGTGTAATAAAAACCAATGTTGAGAACTCGTACTGAAAATATCATTTAAAATTATTATTATTAGTGAATTCAAATATATATATATGTATGTGTATAATATACTTGTATTCTATAAGTACTGTATTTAAGAAAAGCAAGCAAAGGCTATTGAATTAGACACCTTTCTTGGTAATGTTGTGGCTCTGTACCGGTAGAGTGTTGTGGGCATGCTTTGTGACATGTGCAGAGGTCTCTGTACAGGTTGAGGGGCCTGAGCTGTGTCCACCACTTGCTGAAAAGTAATCTCTAAAGAACAGTATCAGCCTATTGTGAGACTTAGTGGCAAGTGTAAAACGGAGATATTTAAAAAAAAACAAAAAACATAGATATAGTGACAGTACCATCTCCAAAAATGTTTAATTGAGCAATTGATCATTTTCTGGTGATCGATTCCCTTTAAAAAGTAATTATGATCTAAGAGGTCTTTGAGTAAGTATAAATTTAAGGAGATTTATAGGTTCTGGTAGCACATGGACTATGGCATGGAGTCGGAGCATGGGGACAAGGCACAGTTTACATGCTTATGTCCATTGGGTCTCATTCATACTTTCATGTTTTGGATCCATATTCTGTACACATGGGGTAGGTAGCCAAAGTTATTCTACGGAGGTGTTCACAACCACGATATTTTGCATGAACAATTTCTCACACGCACTACATATCTTTTAATACGCAGCATGTTCCATTGGATGCCGTTCTACACAGTTATTTCCTATAGACAAATTATTTTCAGTGGTACTGGAAGAAAATAGGGTGCGTAATGTGGCATTTGTAGAAAACCGTAAATACCGAGGTTTCAGGCTAATCTACAAATACGTCATCTAGATAGATCTCGATGTACATATCTGTCGAGATATAAGTAAAAAATAAATAAAATAAATACCAATATACCTAATGCTGCAATGCTTGAGATCAATGATTTTGGACCACAGGAAGTATGTATTTTAAGCTTAGTCTAAATAAAATAAAGATATACAACTATTATTAATATGTCACTGCCCATTTATAACATTTTATGTCATTTCCATGCGGTGTAATCTGTTAACATATATGTATCAGTAATTGTACGTCTTTTACCTGAATCAGACACGTGATGTTACCGTATTGTATTTTAGTGTGCAACAATGCAATAAATAAAATAGTCCATAGTCGATGAGAATAGAGTCGTTTAGTTTATTAAGATGGTGTAAACATGATTTCGTATTATCCTCGGGTCATTCTCACTCAAATCAGGACATTATCACCCATATACTAACTTTAAGTGAGCTGTGATAATTGTAACATGACTGTCCAGGTATTTAAGACCCCTCTACAATGACGATACCAGCTGATGACTGCCTAAGAGCTCAGCTGGTTAAATATACCAGGAGTAGACAGTACAGAGATATAACTTGACTGCAATTATGAGAATGTGCTCCTGGTCATTCTCACGGCTGCACAAATCAATGTGTAAGAGATTGTGTCAGCTAATAGATTTGGAATGAATTTTTAAAAATGTTCACATCTTTAGTTGCCACTTTGCATTCTAGAACGTTTAAGAATACTCCTGATTGGCTTGTTGGCACCCAACTGACACTCAGCATCCAGGGTACATGTCTTACCAGTCCCCCACCCCCAGCTCAGGGTTCCTAGGTTTTACCTTGTGCGAGCAGATTGCAAAACATAAGAGCCTCTACAAAAATCAGATGCTGCAGTGTTGGAAGAGTCAATTGTCAATACAATTCAATAGAACAGAATAGAAATGTTCTGTTGTGCTTTATTGTAACGGATTGGTGGTATTGAATTTTCCTGTGATCTAAATCTCAGACGCTTACTTCACATAAGCATCATGGTCAATTAATAATGGGGTATTCGCACCAGACATAATGTAGACAGACAATACTTGTTCATGATTATAATCAAGCATAGTGGATTTTATTTTATTTTTTTAATGAAGAGGTTGCATAGTGTCGATAATGGGATACATTAGGATTCTGCATAGGCATACTTGGTTACAGTGACACTAAATCCAAAAGGTAACTTTGCTAGCTGTTGTCTTATGTCTTTAATCAGCATGAGGAAACGCTTAAATGTCCTTCTGTTTTTGTAAGATCATGGACACAAAGTCCAAAAACTACATTCCTACATAATCACGACTATATCTAAAACATAAAACGTTTATAGAATATGGGTATGACATCACTTCTCAGCCTTTTGGCTAAGATAAAGAGTAGAATATGGGCATGACTATTAGCTTTATACTTCCCTGTTTACATTAAAAGGACGTCTGTCACCAGAAATGTGCCCATCAAACAAGCAACAGGGTAATATAGTGTAGACTCACCTGAATGTAACGTTATTTCCTTTTTTCACATGGGCGCCTCCTTTGCAGAGAAAATCACTTTATTCAGTATATGCAAATGAGCATTTTGGGGCAACAATGGGGTCACCGTTGCTCCAAAATGCTCTGTATTCTTTGCCCAGTCCATTCCTCCCGCACTCCTTTCATTGATTAACGGGGGCCAGGCAGTGTAATAGGCGAGTCCAAGTATGACCCTGTACACGCACGCGGCTCTGCTTCATAATCGGCGCATGTGCAGTACTGACGATTAGACCGGTGAAAGTCAAGGACGTACTGCGCATTTGCAGATTATGAAGCAGAGCCGCCGCCCGTTCAGGAGACTACGGGATCAGGTGTGAACTTGGCTATTACACTGCCTGGCCCCTGTCTATCAATGATAGAAGGGAGGGAGGAATGGACCGGGGAAAGACAACAGCATTTTGGAGCAACGGTGACGCCCTCATTGCTCCAATATGCTTATTTGCATATACTGAATAAAGTGATTTTCTCTGTAAAGGAGGCGCCCATGTGAAAAAGGAAATAACGTTAGATTCAGGTGAGCCTACCCTAAATTACTGTGTTACTAGTTTGGAGACAATGACAGAGGATGTCTACCTGAAGAATGACCTCACCCTTTCTAGGTCAGTCATCACTAAATATGGAACAGAACTAAAAAGTTACCTTGAAGGTATATTAAATATGGTCCTTCCATTTTATTTTTTTGAAAGAAACAGTGATAGATAGAGGTAGAACCTACCTGGCTATGCAGGTTGAGCCATCTGGGATATGGCCTTGGACTAGGTTCTTCCAGTGTCCACTTGTGATAATTGCTGTGATGTACTGTATATGATGTTGACCATCACCCATTGTGGCCTTGCGATATCCAAACAAGATGAATCCCACAAGAGTGACAAAAGGACAAAGCTTCACCTCCCAGTATTTGTAACTTTACAGTCCTTCATTAAACAAACCCAAAAGCTTCTAGCCACGTCTCCATGTCTCACCTTGCATGTTCAGGTGCTGCTACACCAACTCAAGGAGACTCTGATGGAGGCCTCTGAGGTTGTTTGCACTAAGGACTATAACGTTACAGATGCTTGGCATTCAGAGAAAAATGAGGTGAAGATTTGTCCTTTCATTCCTGTTGGATTCATCTTGTTTAGATATTGCGCGTCTACAATAAGGCTGGGTCCACACAGGTAAAATTCTGCAGCAGATCTGACCAAAAATCCACAGGAAATCTGTAGAGGCTTAGGTGCGAATTTGCTTGCATATTTCGATTTACGGAAAAAAAAGTATACTCACCATTCTAATTTCGTGCCGGTCCAATGGTGACGCTTCCCTCGTCCCCCGCTGGACTTTTTTCACCCAGATTCAGTGATGATGTGTTGACCGCTGCAGCCTGTGATGGTTCATTTCTAGGAAACAGAGACCGGCGGGTATCGGGGAAGCATCATCATGGGAGCGCGAGGGGATTGGTAAGGTGAGCATACTGTTTTTTCCTTTTTAATTTAGACAAAATCCGTACTGTGGATCATGCTGTGGATCCGCATGTAATCTGCAGCAAAATCCTCAACACTAGAATTTGAATGCAGATTTTAACTTTCCTATTGTAGTCAATGGGGGAAATCCGCAACAAATTTGTGTTCATTCCATGGAAGAGATTTGTTAAAATCTCATCCAACTGTCTGCTACTATATTCTGCTGCCAATTTTCCATCTGCAAATCCGGAATGATAATCCGCAATATTTCTGTCCCGTACGGAGTAAATGATTGTTGATATCAAGCAAGGAGAGGAGCCTGAAAAAACCAGTGCGGACACATGCTCTAGTAGCGCTATACTGTAAAAAGCATTGTAAACTAACTGAGGCTAAGCCACAATTTTCTATACTATGACTAAGGATTTCGGTCCGACACTCATACGTGACGCCTGACGTGTATGGTCATTTTTGCACTGTAAATTTTCTAATAAATTGAATGAAATGAAAAAATATATCCTTGATTGACTATCCTTGATTTTTAGTTTGAGCCACATTTTTTTTTTTAAATCTATTGTAAAGGTCATGATGGCCGCTTAGTAGCCATTAGCATCTGTAGTACCTTCGAAGAGGTCCAGATGGTGTTCGAGTGACGTAACTTTTATTTTATTTCTATTGCAGCAACAACGAAGACTTGACCTTCTTACGATTACCAGTCCCAGTGAGTACCATCCTAATAGATTGAACTTGATGGATGTGAAGCTTGTTACAATGTTAAAATTCAAGCAACAGGGGAATATTTTATACAGTGATGGGCAATTCATTGTTGGTGGCTTGGATTCTCATGTTATACATCATCCCATATAGATATTGTGTATTATAATTGTCAACTACTTTCCAATTCATATAGGAACCAAATCCACAACTAAGAAAGAACATGTAGCCTGACCCCATCCAAAGTTATTTTACACGGCTAGAACTTTTTCTTTGTTTTTAGGCTGCTAAAGTGATTTTTGCTTTTCTTTTCCATCAAACTCATGTCTTCTTAAACATAAACCAAGCCTAAAATAGAAAACTGTATTTTTATATATAATACGGCTTAGATAGGGGAATTGTGTTGGAAATAGAGCTCTGGTTTGCTAAAAAAAAAGTCTTTATTTTTTACTTTTTTACTTTTACTCTTTTAATACAATCTGTTCTCTAAGGCTACATGCACACGTTGCGTATTTTCCTGTAGAAAATATGCATCAAAACCGCAGGAAATTTGCAGGTAAATTTTTTTTTCTACGTGCCGAAAAAAAATGCACACATTGTGTGCATTCAGCCTAATAGGTTAGAAAAAAAACATTTAGGATACATTATTTTTATTGCTATTATAATTAGTATAAGTATTATTCTTAAGCCGCTTTATTGCACCCATATTACGGATACAGCACCAAGACTTCACTCGGTTAATGAGAACCGGAATTAGAGCATCATAGAAGTCTATTGTGGCTTACAATGTGACAAGGTGGCCCAAATTTTAGTCGTTTTGAGACCGTTTAGTATCTAGGCAGAACTTCAATTTTATATAGGACCACAATACGGTTGATACATATCATATTTTCAACTGGTGTTTATTCCTGGAAGTAAATATCTGACATACAAAAATTTATGTTTGTAAAACTCATTGTAATTATGCAAATGTTTTTATATTACTTATAGGCTGTAAGCTATGACCCAAACACATTGAATACATTGAAGTATAAGTATACCAAATAAACACACAAAACTATATGTCGATGATTTAAATAATTTATGGATAGAGAAAAGCGCAGTCAGATTTAATGGTCTATAATTATTAGTTACCAAACAGGACTGGGCAAGATGTACCCATAAAACCCATCTATAAAAATTGTATTAGATAAAAAATACTTTTATTACCTTGTAAATCCTCGGGTTACGACCACAGCCAGTGCCATATTGTTGTCATTTTTATATTCTGTGCATCTGGGATGAGGGAAATTTATCAGAACTGGTACAAACTGGTGTCTGATCTTGGAAGGTGTTCTCATTTTGGGAAGTCAGTAACCTGTGGGTTTACCTCATGATGTTCAGTAGAACAAGGGTGAATGCAACTAATTTGATGAACGTAAAACATGAAGGAAGAAGAAATCCACAAGCAGAGATTGGAAGGAACAAAATCTCCCACAGAACATGCATACGGCCATATTACGGACCCGTGTTGAACAGAGCTGTAAAACAGCGGCCAGAGAAATATGGGCCCATACTGTTCCACCAATTTCTAGGGTAGGTTCATACAACTTATTTTAAGACGTATTTTCGGAGCGTAAAACGCTGGTATTACGTTCCATATACACTTGAAGTATGTCTGCAAACAGTTTCCCATTGATTCCCATGGAAAATACACTTTGTAGTTCATATGAAGCATCAGGGGCGGACATAACATTGCAGCTGCACAGGGGCCCAGTCGGTAGGGGGGCCCATTGTTACCTTAAAGCAGCCATCTTCTGTCTATTAGATTGCATGTTAATGTCTGAGGGAATACATTTTATGGCTCACAATTACAGATGGATTGTTAGAGACATAAGGAGGTGATCTATGAAAAGATATTGGAGAGCAAGGGACCCATATGCGGTTCTTGCACGGGGGCCCCCAGCTGTTTGTGTCCGCTCCAGCGAGGCGGACTATTAAGGCAGATTTTAAGCTGATTTTAAAAAAAAGTCTCATAATAATACGCCTTGTCAAAAGAAGCGGCATGTCACTTTTTGAGGCGTTTTTGGAGCTTATTTTTCATTGACTCTACAAGAACCGCTTAGAAAAATACACTTCAAAACACGCTTGCAAACCACAAAAACTTTTTGAAAATCATCTCCAAAAACGCCAGGATTCAGAGGCTGTTTTTTCTTGAAATCGGCCTCGTATTTTTCGGCCACAAATATACGCCATGTGAACTTACCCTAATCCCTAATACACATGAATACAAGAGAAAGGAACTGCAGCACTCAAAGTTTTCAAGGTTTATTCGCCAATCATGTAAGGCTTGCAACGTTTCATGCATGCTTGATAAAGACCCGTGCTGGGTTGAAACATTGCAAGTGTTACATGCTTGGCTTGGAGAATAAACGGACACAGTTTTTGGAAACTTTAAGTACTGCAGCTCCTTTCTCTTGTATGTAAGCTGTCTCTTTTGGACCTGGGACTTCTTTGCTGCGTGCACCACCCACTATTGGGAAATTGTCCTCTCCTGTTGATGAAATCGATTTGGTTGTGCTGCTAACTTCTCGAAATCTTATTCATATAAATGGGATAATCAGCCGTGTGACGGATGTTTTTTTTAATGGCCGGCTGCATTAAAATCCATCTATTTCTATGGGGCTATTCACAGAGCCGTTATTTTAACTGACCGTGTGAACGGCCCGTGAAAAAATAGGACATATCCTATTTTTGCCCTTTTTCACGGATGGACTCAAGTCTATAAGGGATTTGTGAAATCGGCTCCCACACGGATGCAAATTGGCTGTGAAAAACGTCATTTTTTTCACGCCCGATTTGACACCCGTTTGTGTGAATAAGCGCTAACGGTGGCAAACTGAGTTTCTATGGGTCCATAATACAGGACCATGAAGTGCCATACCGGCTCCGTGCACAGGGCTTTGCCATGAAGCCCATGTAAAACTTATGTAGCAAGATGATGGTGCCTTGCATGATAATATATTCAATTTGTGATATAATCGGATGCATTCGTGATTTATTGCCTCCTATACATTTGCAGAAAATGTCTCTCATGAGATCACATACGTCACCTCACTTGGGTTCAAGAAACTTATGTATAACATATGTGAATGGCAGAAAAAAAAAAATTGCGCAACTTGCATTTCAGCTTTAATGTTTTTTTAAGAATGCATCGCTCGGTAATTGGTGTTACATTTTCCTCTTTCAAGGCGATGCACATTTAAACCATCATTGCCCAGAATTCACAATGTGCATTAGCAGTCGTGGTTCAATTTGACAGATGTTCCCACCCCTTGGCAATAGAGACGTTTTATGCCTTTTAGCTGTATTCAGTATCCAGTAATCAAGTTAATGTATGCTCAATGCTTTCCCAGCAATAAAACTAATGATGACATCCGGCTATTACATTCAACTTCCCAATGATCAGAAGTTCGGAGGCACCAAAAATATATATTTTTCATAAAATGCCCAAATGTTGTTGGAAAATTTGCAAATTTAAGGAGCGTGGATATGCATAATTCAGCTTGTGTGTTTGTAATTTTTAGTCCAATAATGATATGTTGTTTCTACTTTTTAATTTACAGATTTTGTTACATTTGTTGTAAAACAATAAGTGGTTTATTAACCATTTATCCAACTACACAGCAGATAATAGAGCACGTGCGTAAAAGTGCCAGTACTGTGAACCATCAGTGTCGAAGCTATGACATCCATCACATCATTAAAGGTTTTGTCTCGAATTAGAAAAGAGGGTCCACTTTTTTTTTTTTTTTTCAGAAACTCCTCTTTTGTCTGGACTGTGTCTGGTATTGCAACTTGTCCCCACTGAAGTGAAAATATCAGACATAGCCCGTTGACAAGAGTGGCGCAATTACTGGGAAAAAACAGACCCTTTTTTTCTTATTCTTGACAACCCCTTTATTATCTATCATGTGTGCACCAGTTTTCTATGTGACTTTAATCATGTGATGGGGTGTAGTGAGTATGTCAACACGCTGGGCTATATTTATGAATACAATTCGGTATGAATTTCCCAAAAGTTTTGGATTCGGCAAAATTTTTAACTTTTAGAGTTTGTGGCACAAAATACCGGCTGCCATTTTATAGTTTAGAAAAAGGAATAGTGAAGAAAAGGAGTTTTAAAAAAAAATACCATACTTACCTGGTCTCCCGTAGGGGTGCGTCCCTGCCGAACTTCTGAGGTTACATTGTTTTGTCCAATGTGACCGCTGTTGCGACGCGTCTCTGGTGGACTCCTGAGATTACGTTGACCGCTGCAGCCAATTGCGATATCATCTCATGCGGTTGGCAGGGACGCGTTGCTACTGGAGTCCAGGGGAGATGGTTATTAGGGACGTTTCCCTGTTTTCTTCTGTTATTTTGTAGTTGTTTTTTTTGGAAGTCTAGTAAGATGTATGTTAAGAAGTATTTGTATGTTTTATGGCTGGGTTGCAAACAAATTCTTCTGTTCCTTTATTCCACGTGTTTGTTACAAACCATACAAGTCAACGTCTTTTTAAACTTTTAACCATCTAGAAGTTTCCAAAAGTTCTACTAGCCGGATTCCTTTTCCAGGTCACCTCAATGCTTCCGTGCACCTCGGCATGCCCCATTAATTGGATACTTGGGTATGAAAGTCCAGCGCTCTCCATTGAAAGCTGACATTTCTAACGAGATGACCTTTTCAGCACTCAGTAATGATTATCGCCCGGCTTTGTTTGGACACAATAACACATACTTCACACCACAGAGAGAATATAGGCTTTGAAAACTATTCAAAATCCGGTTAGCAAAATGAGTAAATTGGGTACAAACATTCATCAGCCTGTTATTGTTCTCTTATCGATTTGAATGCTCTTTCATCTTTTCTGTTGCATTATAGAGTTCTAAATTAACTCTTATTCCCTATTCTTGTTTTCTTGGATTCTATTAAAAGGTCAAATGCTTTCAGAAAGACAGATCTGCAGGATAAAGGCTGTATGATAACCATCATCCTTGAAATAACCTTTACGGGACTATCCCTCTCATGACTGTAGTAATTGATGAGCTCATTAGACAAATAAAAGCCGGTTCTGAATATTTGGATATTGCAGGTAATACGGAGGAAAACATGCTATTCTCTTCTTACATCTACTCAAGTTTTAACCGGCATGGCGAGTGTGTCTGTTCTTCAAGGTTCTAAAATATACAAGATACATATTTGAAAGGTCAGCAGGAATTAATTGTGGTGCTGAAAAATCAGATAAGGCTTTTACCTTATGACCGGTGTATTTCTTGGCTCTATCTTACTGGCTGTTTATCTTCAAGCTGCCAGTTCACCTTTATTGCAAATTATTTCTCCTGACCTATTTGCCCTGCACAAGCTGGCAGTATTTCTGCCAACTATAAGACTACTAAACTTAAAGTAAAAATTGATCTTGTAGAGGAGTTTCGCTGCTGACATTCCAAAAAATTTAACTTCCCATATTTAAAGGGCTTTGTTATTTAATGCTAACTTTAACCAAATCCTAACCTCTAGGTACCTCTACCCATAGACTATGCTTTATGTGTTATTGGGGGAAGGGGGTTGAAATGTAGAACAAAATGTTCAGTTGATGGTTTTATACGTGCAGAGTCCATGAGACAAACCTTATCTAGAAATAAGGGCATACAGACCATAGAGAAAGACCATGCATGTGTTATGGGGTCCTTGATGAGAGGCCCAGTACTATTTTGTCCCATCCCATTTTCTACTTGGTGGCAAGAATCTGAGCAGGACTTCTCTCTCCAGAGAAAATGCATTGTTAGCAAACAAGGGGTGAGAATTTGGCCCAAGTGTCATGGAAAGTGGTAAATGACAACAACGCTTTTCTGTCCTTGGGTGCATTTTGATCTTTTCTATGGGGCCCCTTCGCTTCTATAAGTCATAAAATAGATTACTAAATATGTCAAGTGAATGTGACTTTGAGCCATTAACAGCAACCAACTGATAGCCTTCAGGTAGTTTCTGTTGATTGATCTGATATTCTTATTATGTACCATATTTTTTGGACTATTAGATGCACTTTTTGTTCTAAAAACTATTTTGGAATCTTCTGGTGCGTCTAATAGTCCGAATGTAGGTAGGTGACAGTGTAGGAGGTTGAACTCTGTGACTCAAAGGTCCTTGCAGCCCAATTATATGGAAGCAGCATGTACTGTCCTGTGTACAAAGAATCTCCATGTTAGCTGCTCACTGAACAGTCATCTTACACACAGACGTCTGTAAAATCTGTCTGTTCAGTGAGCGAATAACCGACATTTGTACACACAGCACAGTAAATCTGTGCAGATACTGATGTGCAAGGATCTTCTCTATTCTAGAAATCCTCTATAATAAGAGACACAAATAGTCTGGCACTCTGATTGATCTTAAAGGGGATTTCTGCTTTGGACAACCCTTACCATTTGCCAAACTGTGATAAAGGTTGTGCGTAAACAGTTGTCTCTAGTGTTAATGACTTTGTGTGCCCTTTATTAGACCTCATGCACACAGCAGTTTTCGGGATCTATTTGACATAGACCTCATAGAAGTCTATGGGATCATACTGTACTGTCGCTTTTAGAAACAAAATCATGGCCTGCTCCAACGCGTGTCATATTATGGAGGTATTTTCAAGCAAAGCTTCTATAAGGGTATGTCCACACGTAGCATAAACACTGCAGGTTTTTGACAACGGATTTCATTGCGGGAAATCTGCAGAATAATACAGTAGCAGCAGAGTGGATGAGATTTGAAAAATTCACACGCTGCGTAAAAAGTCAGCCGAAAAACTGTTCTTAAATTGACCTGCGGTGCGTTTTTTTTAATCCGCAGCATGTCAATTTATGTTTCCGGAATCGCTGCTTTTGTGTTGTGGGTTTTCCCCCATTGAATTCACAGCAAATGTTGATATTTGCGGCGGAAAAGCTGTGATTCCACCACAAAAATATAGATAAGAAAAAAAAAGCTTATAGTTACCCCGCTCTCTATACTTCTCCATCCAGGCCGGCCTTCTGGTATGATGTTTCATCCCATGTGACTGCTGCAGTCAATGACAGGCTACAGCGGTCACGTGGGATGAAACGTCATTCCAGGAGGCCAGGCTGCACGGACGCGTCACCATGACTACAGAGACTGGGGTAAGTATATATATATATCTTTTTTTTTTTTTAACTGCTGTTTTCCGTAGCGGACATTCCGCCCGAAAAAACTGCACTACAATTACTTTTTTGGGCTGGAATTCCCTGCGGGTTCCAGGGTGGATACGTTGTGTACTTTTACTCAGCGTATCCGCCCTGTGTGAACATAGCCTAAGAGAAAAGTGTGTCTGGCAGGCACCACATGGCGGCACACAGTGCACATTATTGGTCCATACTGCAGATATGCGGTTCAGGACAGCACACTGACCTATTAATTTCTATGGGGCCGTACACACATCTGTGCCCGATCCGCAAACCTCGGGGCAGGTCCTATCCCTGTCAGTTTTTGCGGATCTGTCTCTCCTATTCTAGTCAATGGTTCGTTAAAAAAAAATGGAAGCCATCAGTATGCGATCCATTTTTTGCGGCCGTATAAAAGGACAAGGATATGTGAGTGCATGAGCCCTAAGTCCTAATGGATTGCAAGCTCCCCAACCACTAGAACTATATAAACCTCTCTGACTATAAAGCGCAGAAGAGATATAAGAATCTGCCTATCTTCCACCATGGTCTACGGGAAATATTTAGTAGTAAAAACTGCCGTTCACGTCCCATAACTCCAGTGACTGTCACTGTCTACAATTTCCTTATAAATTACGGCTTGCGTTCTAATATTCTTCATCCAGGAAGAGCCCTGCTGCTTTACACATCGGATCAGGACCAGTTATTCTTTTAGATTTAGACTTTGTGCGACACATAGACGACAGGCATTGGATTTTAATGGCTGAACGGGGACCCAACATCTGTGAAAAGATCAATGTTATTGCTCATAAGAATGATATTTTACTCCAGGATGGTTTGGAGATTATGCATAATTAGCTGTTTGTTTTGTGTGATTGATCAGTGGAATACCTTCGCGATGCAGATCTGTACTGGCAGTTTCCGAGACGAGCGTTGATTGCGAACGCTGATTGAGCGCTATTAATATCTCCTGCAAGTGACCAGCTGTGAAACCCAGTCTCTTCAATTAATGTAATTAAAGCGGAACTCCGGCCAAAAACGGGGATTGAGAAAGGGCTGGTTTTGATTGGAGATCTACCCTAGAAGTGAAGGCAGGTTGCCAAATAGTGTATATAAAATCATAATGGAGTATAACATGTTCTATAGAGTCTACAATTCTGAACTGTGCGCTGAGGCATAGATAATTAATGAAAAATAAAAGAACCCTGTGGTGTATTTCCAGGATAATAAAAATCTTAGACGATCTGCTAGGTAGCTGAGGAATTGTGACTTCATGCCTGACACTGTCCAAACTCTATTGCCTTCAATTAAACTTTTTATTTTTAATTTGTTTGCTATTACAATTTTTTTGCTGATTGGAATAATTAAAGGGACAGGAGCCATAAAAATAGGGTTTGTTGATTTGTTCCAGATACGTGAAAACCTGCATGTTTTGGATTTGTTTTGTGCTCTGATTATTATCACTGAGGTTTAGATCGATTTTAGTTCCTAATTCACTGACCCTTTTTTTAAAACCTGCACCATATAACTGACAGCTCTCTTTAAAGAAGAACACCGCCACCAAAACCAAGACAAGTTGTTTTAGTGTAGCATTTTCAACAATCTCCAACCCCCATATTATAATGTAGGGGGGATCTCTGTACGGGTAGGACAATTATTTATTTACATACACTTGTATGGGGGATGGTCATGTCAAGAGTTTAGGAACATGATTGTGCAAAAATTATCAATAAAGGTACATTTACAGTAAATCCCTCTTCAAGGTAAAGTCACATCTTAAGTCACCTCTCCGGACTTATCTGTTTAAGTAAATACTTGTATTCCCCATGAAATAACAATACTGGAGCATCTTTTTCTTAAAACTTGTTTTTTTTGTGACGTTCCCCTGTTATTCCTCCTAGAAATGCATGAATATATTGACAACTGGGTGTTACCAGTTGGGGGTGTGTCCCCACACAGACTGACACTCTCCAATCAGTGCTGACAGAGTGAGACTGTGTAGAGACACGCCCCTTTAACAAAAATAATGATAACACTCAGTTGTCAATTTATTCATAAATTTCCAGGAGGAATCATAGAGGAATAGCATGATGTAGAGTTCCAAAAAAAGATGCTCTGGAATTGTTATTCCATAGGGAATACAAACACTTAAAATACATGTCAGGAGAGATGACAGGTCTTAGTTAAAATATAGGAGCGAAATAAACACACAAACACACAGCGCCACCTTTTGCTACCAATGGGTATTGCACCTCTAAAATTTCTAATCATCTATACATTGTTTTTTCAATAGTTTCAACAGAAAAAACATCTACTTTTAATCAGTGAGGAGACCATTATCATTTATAGTGCATTGCGAATGTTATATGCCACGTTTGTCTAAGCCCTTTAAAAAACAAGCTGTCTATTATTCGGGGAGATTATGAGGATAATACCATTCTGTAACTCTAAGGAATGAACTTATTTACTGTTTTACAGTTACTAATGGCACTTTCCCCAGTATGCTTTGCAGAAGAGCTATCTATATAACGTTAGTAGTGTATTATGGATTAAT
The DNA here is from genome assembly GCF_050947455.1 of Rhinoderma darwinii. Lineage (NCBI taxonomy): Eukaryota > Metazoa > Chordata > Amphibia > Anura > Rhinodermatidae > Rhinoderma > Rhinoderma darwinii. The sequence continues at coordinate 23,849,175 of NC_134693.1, read as the reverse complement.
GACTGCACTCGCCGCAGCTTAAGGGCGGGTTCACACATAGCGGAATTTCACTTAAATTCCGCTGCGGACACTCCGCAGCGTTAATCCGCAGCGGAGCCGTTTCTCCATTGACTTTCACTTTAATTTAGCAGTGTTCGTTTACACGATGCGTACAATTCCGCTGCGGAGCATAGGCTGCGGAGCGGAATTTGGTGTCCGCAGCATGCTCTGTCTGTTGCGGAGCAGTGGCGGACTGGTTGCGGACTCATGGCGGAATTTCTCCATTGACTTCAATGGAGAGTCAAAATTCCGCAATGAAGTCCGCAGATCTTATGTGTGCTGCGGAGCGTATTGTTTTTACTACCATGACATTTCTTCATTCTGGCTGGACCTATGTATTTCTAGGTCTACAGCCAGACTGAGGAAGTCAATGGGGCTCCCGTAATGACGGGAGCGTTGCTAGGAGACGTCTGTAAATAGTCACTGTCCAGGGTGCTGAAAGAGTTACGCGATCGGCAGTAACTGTTTCTGCACCCGGGACAGTGACTACCGATCTCAATATACATGTATCTGTAAAAAAAAATATAAGTTCATACTTACCGAGAACTCCCTGCGTCTGTCTCCAGTCCGGCCTCCCAGGATGACGTTTCAGTGTAAGTGACGGCTGCAGCCAATCACAGGCCAAGCACAGGCTGCAGCGGTCACATGGACTGGAGCGTCATCCAGGGAGGTCGGGCCGGATGCCGAAAGAGGGACGCGTCACCAAGACAACGGGCGGTAAGTATGAATTTCTTTGACTTTCACTAGGGAAAGTGCTGTCCCTTCTCTCTATCCTGCACTGAATAGGGAGAAGAGAAGCACTTTTCCTGCAGTCCGCAGCGGCCAGTCCGCATCAATTTTCTGCACATTTTGTGCAGATCCGCTGCAGAATCTGCAACGCAGATTCTGTGCGGCATTGATGCGGACAGTTGCGGAGGAATTCCGCCATGTGTGGTCATGCCCTTATACCTAATTAGTGTTTGTTATTGCTGCAGAATAAACGCCTAATGTCTCCAATTTTTCAAGTCCTGTAAACTCCTGTTTGGTAATTTATAGTTTGACCTGCGTTTTCCCTGTGATTCTTTATAACTTTTTTTTCAAGTCAAAGTGAATCTTCACCTTTACATATATGAAAAAAATCCTATTACCATTTGGAATGATTAGGATAACAGAGCAGCTGCTAAGCAGAATACAGTCACATCTACGATGCCAGGATTCTGTCAAAGGAGAGATCAGAGGGGCTTCATGATGGTCCTCAACACCACGCTCTTCTCACCTAGTACCTGAATTTCCGCCATTCATGAAAAAAAAAATTTGCATAACGGATGTTTATTTAGGGCTGAAAATTCATTTTCCAATGAATAAACAAAGGTTCGCTCAAGGTTATATGTGAATGAAATGTGACGTGGTTTTCATCACTCAATGTAAAATGTACATACAAACTATATACAGTACAGGCTAATATTTCAAATGGCCATAGTGGGACGGGTCGGACTTATATACACTATATGGCACCTCGGTATGGCACTGCATAAAAATACATTACATGGAACATGCCACGTATGCCTTCGTATGAAATGGCGGTACAGGTTAGTACTGTATGGACCCATAGGCTTTTTATGGGTGCTGTATTACGGATTTGCCTATCAGATTTGTAAGGTCACGTGCAAAACTTTTCTTCTAGTGAGATTTAGGAGATTAAGTTATCAATAGATCCAGAGGCTGATAGAATATTATATACATTCAATTCATATCTTACAGAATGTCTTACACGCGACTTTATGCTCCAATTAATCGATCAGTTTCGTCTAGCTGTGACCGCCATTTACAGCAGTCCGCAGTCTGTGACCGCCATTTACAGCAGTCCACAGTCTGTGAACGACATTCGGGCTTCGAAGTCTAGTTTAGAGTTTACAGATGTTTTGGTATGGAAGACGCCATCAAATCGGATTGTTATTACGAGTGTCTAACCGGTAACTGAAGGAAGCAATCGCCATCATAGCAGAAATGTAGCCGTCTTTATCTTGACTCTGATAACTTGCTGCAGCGTGATATCACACAACCAAAGCCATTGGAAAGCCATTAAAAAAGTTGAGTTAAAGTTTCTTGTCACTGTGTATTTAATGCGTTAAAACTCAACATAAAAATGGCTACATCTGTAATAGGGAGGGGGAATCCCTTTTTAAGCAATTCTCATATATACTCTATAAGGATGGGTTCCCACGCAGTGTAAACGCTTCGGAATTACCACAAAGAAAGCCAAGCATTGCGACTTTTACGGCGTAATCACAGCGTTAAAAAAAAAAATCATACTTACCCAGAACGCCATCCTTCTTTCTGCAGTCCAGCCTCCTGGGATGATGTTGCATTCCATGTGACCGCTGCAGCCAATCACAGGCTGGAGCGTCACATGGCCTGCAACGTCATCCAGGGAGGCCGGAGCAGATGTCAGAAGATGGAGTGGGTAAGTATGAACGGCTTTCTTCCGCAGCAGAATTTACGTCCAAACTTTTTTTCGGATGGAATCTCCTGCGGGTTCCAGGTCGGACACGCTGTGTGATTTTTTCGCAATGTATCCGTCCCGTGGGAACCCGGTCTAAAGGTAACTTCTCACATCGAAGTTCCAGACGGAAAGTCTATAACAATTTACAGTACAATGCATGTAGCAGGAAATAAAAGCAGATGGTCAATTCAGTTGCAGATTTTTTGCAGATGTAACCACGTATTTCACTCTTTGAAATAGGGTGAAATCCATGGAAGAATAAGTCGGTTACATGTGGACTTATCCTAAAAGTTCAACGTGTACCTACACTTAAATACACAAAGGTTTGAGCTGAGAATATATCTCAGCAATTCCTGTGGAACATGCACTAAAAAAAACATATGTAGAACCTGTGATCACATACTAAACCCATATTATCTATTTCATATGAAACGTAAAGGATATTCGAGTTTCAGCAAATAAAGTTTACTCATCGTATAATGAAAAGTTGTGCCGTTTACTTATATATATATATATTAGGTATCAATTCAACCTCATAGATTTCAAGCTCTGATTGTAATCATTGAATGGAAACTTCCATTTATTCATCATCACATAACCAGGTTAGAATGTTATCTTCTGTATTTAAACAATGATGGTAACCCATTCAGTGACAACAAGCAGTGGAAACAGTATATAAAGTATATGATAAAATTGCTGAACTGAAAAAGCTTAATTGGCTGAAATGGAATAGCCCTTTAATTAAAGCAGCCAGTGACAAGCAGGGATATCCTGTAATCCTTCACGGTTAACACGACCATCAAGAAATACTGAACGATAGGATTTTTAATGAACGTTTAATTTATATTGTAAAATTGTAATTAAATATTAGTTAATGAAAAGCAATTCCAAGGAGGCCTATTAATTTAACATGTGAGCGGTGCAGCTGGGTGATGAATTTACCTCATCTACGCCGTTTCGAAAGCAAGGGATGAAGGCCTTAATTCTGCTCGTTTTGAAGCGTTTGCTGAAATATGAGTCGCATCTCGATAAAAGCCGAGGGAAGTTATTTGAAGCCATTTTGCAGTATATAAAACAGTGGGACGCGCGCTCCTGTGCTTTCCTGCTGTCCTACATCGCTTTGTTAAATTTGTCTGATAAGATCTACTTTCTGTGCAAGTATCTCGATCCGGCAACACAAAATCTAATTATTTCCGAGAATTTGGCTCTGATAATTAGTTCAGGGAAACACAGAAAGGAACAGCACAAAGCATTTTCCTGCCTTGTCTATAAATTAATTTGGGGCAATATACTGTCAGTAGCAATTTCCATATTTTTAGGCTTCTAGAAAAAAAAAACTATTATCACGTATGATTTAAGACCCACAAAAACAAATTATCCGCGAATACAGCAGACCTGGCCCTGGTAATCAGAAGCAAATGAGACCCTGGTTCATGTACTGTTTATTAGCCCTGGCGGTAAATTTTCATAACAGATGTTTTTTCTTCTTCTCTTAGTGGATCAAGTCTTGACCTTTCGATAACAGAATCGTCTCAGGTTCTTGTCAAAATATAATGAACAAATTGCTGTGCTAATCGAACGCAGGCCTTTGCCTGATAGTCACCAATCAAAGGTCATTTCTTTGCTAATGAAGCCTTGTGATGATACCACCTGCACGTCCGGGGGGTTGCCTTAAAGGCCAAGTGGTATGGGTGCCACTTGGGGGGACAATGGGTGAGGATGGTAACAAGGCAGAAGGTCTTACACATTTGTAGCCAATTTATGTCATCAGAATTAAGTAGACAGTTACATTATTTGACCTTCAAAAACATTTAGAAGTGCAAATCTATCTACTTGATCATGCAGATCTGCGGCCTTGCATCATTGAGATGAATGGATGGCTTGACTGGTGCGCGTTAATGCTCCTTGTCTAGATGGATTTCAATCCCCCTTTCACTTCTATTACATGGAAAGGTTAGGCTGAAAAAATAAAAAGATAATACACTTAAACAGGAAAAAAAAAAAATTACAGTTCTGAAGCAAATTACCCGTTATAGATGAAATCAGCCAATTGCATATTTGCCTTTATGAATATGTATTACAATAATGTATGCCCAGACTTCCCTGCCAGAGGTACTTCAGCAGGTGCATCCTAGAACTTGTTGCCATACCACTGCTATAATATATGATTGAAGCCCTAATATATAGTGTATACTTACTATTTCACAGTATGATTTACCTTTAGAATAGCTCGCGGTAGGAATATTCCGATGTAACATGCAGGGCTGTGGGAATTTTCAAATCCATCTAATCCTGCCTGAAGTCTACATGACTATTAACAGACTACAGGTCATCATAAACTGCAGCATATAGACTGCTGAGAGGACTGCGAAAGCAAAGATGAGAACCCTCCACCCCCCCCCCCCACCCACTCCCTGGAGAAGAGACAGTGTGGCTGTTTAAAGTGTAACTAAACTTTTAAAAACCTTTTAACATGTCTTAGTGACATGTCAGAAGTTTTGATCGGTGGGGTCCGAGCACTGAAACCCCCACCCATTGTTAAAACAAAGCTGCAGAAGCGTTTTTGATCGGCTTTCCTCGGTGCGGTGTGCGGGTTCAATAAAAAGTCTGTACACCGCTCACTCGGCTTTCCGAGGAAAGCCAGTTAGAAACGAAGCAGCACAGCGCTCACCCGAGAGCTGCTGCCGCATCGTTTTATCAATTGGTGGGGGTCTCAGTCCTCGGACCCCCACCGATCAAAACTTCTGACATGTCACTAGGTTTTTTTAAAGTTTAGTTACACTTTAAAGATATATTTTAGTATACCCTTCTTAAATGAAGGGAGCAAACTAGATAAAATTGGTGTTTTGAAGGATATAACATTGTGAAAGCTCGGGGGGGGGGGGGGGTTTCCGAGCACTGAGACTTCCACTGTTTGCTAAAAGGAAGCGCCAGGAGCTCTTTGGTGATTGCTGCACCGCTTCATTCCGATCGGCTTTCCTCTGAAAACCGTGTGAGCGGTGTACGGACAATGTACATGTTTTTGCAGAATGTTAGAAGATAGCATCAGTGGGGGGTCCTCGAGCTGGGACTCTAAAGGGCTGGGTTTCCACAGGGCGTTTATAACTGCATGTGTTTTACCGCAATAAAAAACGCACATAAAATCCGCAACAAAACTATAATAAAAACCCTGAAAAAAACACAAAACAACGCCCTGTGGACAGCCTAATGAATAAAGGGGTGGCATTCTACATGGACATTGCAGCCCTATTTAAAGGGTAACTAAACTTTTTACATGTCAAAGTGACATGTCAGAAGTTTTGATCGGTGGGGGTCCGAGCACTTTTTGCGGGTAATATTGCACAGAAGGTACTAACATTTGGTACAATTTAATAATTATGATATTAAGAAAAAAAAAGTAGAAATCTTGGATTACTTATGTCTAGAATTATACAGATAAACCAGACTGCCTGTTCACACTGAGTTTTTTGACAAGTTTTTTGGGGCAGAGACTGCGCCAAAAAACTCCTCAAAAACCGCCCGAAAATGCCTCCCATTGATTTCAATGGGAGGCAGACGAGTTTTTTTACCACGAGTAAAAAAAACTCGTCGTGGTAAAAAGAAGCAACATGACCCATCTTGAGGCAGTTTCCGCCTCCAAAACCCCATTTCAATGAGTCAGAAAGAGGAAAAAAAAACCTCGACGAGTGTTTTGACGAGTTTTTGTCAAACCACTGTGCAAAAACCTACTGGAGCAGTTTTTGCAGGAGGAATTTTCCTCCTGCAAAAAACTCTGTGTGAACAAATGTTTTTTTTCCAGTGTTTACAAACAAATGAGGCGATGTAGGAATACTGCGATGTGAACAAATGCCAATAAAATCGATAGCTCTGTCAACCACGGGGGCAGTAATCCCAATAATAACGACAGGCATGTCCGGCTCAGGAATTCCGATAATATTTGTTTCTACTATATTGGATGTTTGTTGGCAGCGGCGCTGATGCATTTCTAAATCAAACAATGGATGAGGCTTAATATCCGGCTCCACAACAAATGTTATTTTCTGTTACTTTATTACATTTCTTTAGTTTATGTTTGCGAAAAGCAATTCAAATCAAATTTGATACTGTTTTAACTACAAGCTTTTCTTATTCTGCTTTCTATTACAAATATTCTCTGCTTCTAGTAAGGCCTCATGCACACGGCCATATGCACCGAGCCTGTACGGCAGCAAACGGAGTCCCTTTGGTTCCATACTACGGAGCTACAGGCTCTCCGACTGCCACCTTATTAGGCCTGATTCACACGAACGTGTTAAACATCCGTGGGACGGCCGTTGAAACAGCGGCCGTCCCACAGACCTATGTAATTCAATGTGGCCGTGTGAAGGGTCCGTGGGAAAATAGGACATGTCCTATCTTTTCACGCATCCCTCCGTAGACTCTCAACTATAGTGGATGCGTGACATCGCGTCCCGCAGCGCTGAGCACGGATGCACCTCGGATGTGAAAAAACTGCATTTTTTCACGTCCGAGATGTGCAGCGTTCGTGTGAATCAGGCCTTAAGGGCATGTTCACACCGGGTGGATACGCTGCATAAAAGCACACAGGGTATCAGCCCTGGTCCCCGTAGGGAATTCCGGCTGAAAAACCGCACCAAATTATGGTGCAGTTTTTTGGGCGGAATGTCTGCTGCAGCAGTGACCTGGGATGAAACGTCATCCCTGGACGCCGGGCTGGATGCAGAAGCATAGACTTCTAGGTAAATATAATCTTCTTTTATTTTTCTGAGTTGCAATTTCTGCAGCAAAATAGGAGTTTTTTCGCCGCAAAAATGCAACATCTGCTATTTGTTGTGGGTTTTACATCCCCATTGAAAATCTGCAACGTAAAAGGAGAGATTCTGCAGCATAAATTGACATGCTGCGGATTGAAAAACCGCACCGCAGGTTCATTTCTGAACGTTTTTTTGGCTGTTTTTTTTACACATTTGTTACGCATGTGGATGAGATTTGTTCAAATCTCATCCACTACTTTAATACGCCCCTAATTTTCCGCAATGAAATCCGTTGCAGAGAATCCGCAATTTTTATGCTACATGTGAACCCGGCCTAATACATCATCACATGGGAAATGCCAACTTTTATTTTGGTGGATCCTGTACCCTCTGTATGCCTTCGTATAAAAATGGAGGCATACGGAGGTACTTTATTGCCCCATGGACTTTTATTGCCCCATGGACTTCAGAATTTGTACTGGGCCTTTAAACGGTAGGGTGCATGAGGCCTTATTATCCTCTCTGCTTTGATTAGGATTGGACGGGCCTAGACATAGTAATGAAGCCTAGACACAATAGTACCCCTGAGGTACAGCAGAGGATAACCCCACTTATACATAAACTGTGTGATCAACAATCATCTTTTTTTGGTTATTTAACAACACTATAGCATAACCATCCTGCTATACAAGAGACTGCACCTCCATCCTACACAGACTTGTTTAATGTACATTCTAACTAATACACCATAATATCAAACTACTGACTGACAAATGACGTGACACCTGATGTGTGTAGGGGGTAGGGTGATCTCCCTTCCCTTTTCAGATGATCATGTCATCACTTACTCTACTGTGATGGCAGAAAATGACCATCAACCACCATATAAAATAACTTCATGATAAAAAGGTTCCCTTCCATCTTTGTTATACCCTTTCAAGCACCGACAGCTTGATCCGCTCGCATTTTACTCCAGCGCTTGTGTCATTCATGTAACCTTTCTATGCAAAAACAAGCTGGTATGCAAACAAACAAAGAGCTCCCCGGGGAGCTGGCTTTAAATGAGAACGCCACCATGGTTATGTGAATGTACGAGCTGTCAGATCGTAGCTATTAACTGCCTGCTTCTCCCTACTGTGTGCGTGTTAACCTGCCCGCAGACTGAGCACACAAACACGCAGGCAGGCTTTAACACGTTTTATATACAGCAGATGTCTTGTAAATAGGACTGCGATTTCTGCTCCATAAAAGCTATGTGTGCCTTAATATGCATTATTCATGGTATGTTACTGGAATATGTCTGGCGCTTTAAACAGACAGTATCCGGAATAGTCACCTTCAGTACTTCTAATGGACGAGAAATTCTATAAATCCCGGAGCAGATATGCAGTATGCTTGCCCCTTGCACCCAATGTCAACTCTACACATTATATGTGAGATAATGTCAGGGACGTAGCTATAGGGGGTGCAGCGAGAGCAGTCGCTCAAGCTCCTTGAACCCTGAGTGGGCCCGAACGGCCCTCTGCCACATAAGAAGACACCAGTATTATAAATGGCACATAGTAGGTTGAGGGCCCTGTTACAGATTTTGCATACACAGGGATGTGCCTCCGACAATAATGAAACTGTATCTGCCTGAATGATTGCAGTAATTATTGTTCGGGAGAATACAGTATCGATGATTGCTCCTGGTAAATGGAGCTAAACCCGCACGGATCGACTTGATATATTGTCAATCGGCTAGATACAGAAAATATGCAAGTGGTAAAAAGACCCTTAGCCAACTTGATCAAACTCCAGCTCTGATCTTATCTTAGCGGGGTTATGTTTTACGAAACCCATTTTCAAATTCCCTATTATGGCATTCTGCGTTAAAAAAGGCTTACAATTCACCAGAGCAGGTATCAGCCACAAAGAGCAATTCTTTCTTTGGATGATCCAGCCTGTCATGAACAGCCAATTGATGTCAATGACTACCATGTCATGCTTTATTTCCCCTGTGGTGGTGCTATTGGGAAATGTAACACTTTTTGCCAGGTTCCTGTAAAGGTTTCAGCTAATCGCTGGGGGTTCCAGCAGCGGGATACCATGTGATCTGAATATCTTCTGGATACTCATCTCACAAAAAGGGATGGCCCTGACTCACAACCTGGTATATTGCTTCAGATTTCTTCTTGATCTTTAGGTGTCTCTAATAGGGGGATGCTCCAGGGGCTAAGACCCAGTATCCAACCAGGAAAGTCCATAATGTGTTTAATGGTTATGGGTCACGAGGGTATTTAGTTGATCCCATTAGATGGAAAGCTGCTGTCAGTTATATGACCGTTTAGCCATATGTCTTCAATTTTTCCCAGTACCCTTAACATTTATGTTTTTGACAATGTACAGGTAAGCATCATCAGATACAAGTTAAAAAAATACCTTCTCTGTAGGAAAGAGGACAAAAACGGGAAAAGCATCCTCTATGCTATGTTCATCGCAATTTCAACATGCCCTATCCTTTTGTTTTGTCAGAGGGGTCTAAGCAGCTTGTCCCTCTCTCCATTGAAATAAAGGGAGATCTCTGTTGGTGGATCAAGTGTTTAGCTGACAGTATCTTATGTGTATGGAATTCTTAAGCTATATTATGTCAAGACTTAGGCCTGCTTCACACAGCCGTGTTCGGTACGTGAGATACGGACGGCATGTCGGCCGTATTTCCTTTACTGAACACAGTTCAGGGAGCCGGACTCCTAGCATCATAGTCATCCATGACACTTTGAGGCACTGTCTCCCCACTGGACTACTGTCCCGTACTAAACACATGAATACAGTATGGGACAATAGTCCCACGGGAAGGCCATGACTCACAGCAGCATGGATGACTGTGATGCTAGGAGTCTGTGTGTGGTCCAGGACATACGGCCGACATATGGTCCGTATCTCAAGTACCAAACACGGCCATATAAAGCAGACAAAACCAAACATCAATTGTATTAATGTTTTTTGGTAGTGTAATCGACCTATTCCCTTAATTACTTTAGTTGACGCCCTCTCAACCATCTTCTACTCTGCTATATCATCCTCATTCACTGGTGCCCAAAATGGTATACAATATTTGGCTCATGATAGAGTCTATCCTCTAGCAGCCTAGGACTGGAGCACTGCAGGTAAGTCTGGTGAATACTATCCAGTACAGAGAGAGAGAGTAGCATTAAAAGTGAATTGCCAACATTTTGATAAATATCCCGATTGTATGGAATTTGCCTTTGTTGGTCATTTTAGGGAAAGTTTACAAGCAGCAGATTTCATGGCACATGCAAAAATCCATGCACACACTATAGAAACAACCTCCTGCACATTTTCGGAACAGATTTTTTTATCAGAAGAATCTTATGCGATGAATCTGCCACATGTGACTATATCCTAAGCGTCCCTACTCCCAACTTTGGAGAAGTACTAGAAGTATTTTAAAACAAAATGAGCTTAGTGCAGTAATGTCCACCTTCCCGGCTTACTAAGCTGAATAATCGGTAAATAACTTTTTTGTCTCTGGCCGCCTTCCACAGTCCGTGATCAAAATATACTTGTATCTCCAATCATACCTACTTGAGCCTCTAAGACTTAATCCTCCTCCAGATCAAAAGCTCCAAAAGAAAGCCAAGATACACCTCAAACTACTTTAAATTTCTGCTTGAGTTACTTTTCAATTACGTCTGGTGGAGCAGAACCAAATTCGTACAACTTCCTATTGATTGTGTTACTCTCCATTAAGGTAAAAGGGAGATATCTATCATATTTTGTAACAACTTAACCACGTACAACAACAGAGGGTCCTAGATGTCGGCTTTTGTGTCATTCGGCAAATATAACTTGGAAACTTCCCGGCTGCACAAAAGCCCTAAGTCAGTTATTGGCACAGTGCTTATGATATTCTCGGGGAAATAAGCTGCAGAAATAGCAACTTATTTAAAGTGCACTTGTCATCTTCAACCTGTGGAGGCAGTCATTTTTATGAACAGAGCCGGTATTCATTACTGTACAGTCTATAAATTCAGAAGAAACCAGCAATATCATTGAACGTAGGGTATAGCAATAGGGGTTGAAAAGATTGCAACTGCACAATAATTTAATAGAGACCTACAGACTGAAAAAATGATCAACTTCAGCACAAATGGTTGAATAAAAAAGTTACATTTTATTACAGATAGACACGACAAGATAAAAAGATGAGTCACACAATGAGAAGGCATCAACCTTATGTAAGACCAATAGGAGCATGTATGTCGGGCATTCACATACATAAAAATCAAAATGCAGACATACATGTAAATTGGAGTCCAGAAGGGACAATAAAACTGCATAAACAAGTACAAGGTAATGAATGTAAATGGCAATAATAATCAAGTATACTTGATTATACGTGATTATTATTGCCATTTACATTCATTACCTTGTTGTACTTGTTTATGCAGTTTTATTGTCCCTTCTGGACTCCAATTTACATGTATGTCTGCATTTTGATTTTTATGTATGTGAATGCCCGACATACATGCTCCAATTGGTCTTGCATAAGGTTGATGCCTTCTCATTGTGTGACTCATCTTTTTAACTTGTCGTGTCTATCTGTAATAAAATGTATACTTTTTTATTCAACCATTTATGCTCAAGTTGATAATTTTTTCAGTCTGTAGGTCTCTCTAAGTTGTTCTTTGATCAACGCACCAAGTTACACTTGGTTATTGCTGTGGATTTCTCTCAGTGATATAGATGACTGATTGTCCAACCTTACCATTTTGTGATGTTACACACCGTATCACCATTTTTTTAGAGTAAATTCCTCTCAGCTCCTCTCAGGTATAGTTGGTTTTCTACAATAATTTAATAACAGTAGACAGAGCTAACACACAATGACATCATCATACATACAAGTTTGTGATGTCATTGAACGTAATTAGACAGTAAGCCAAGATATAGCATTATGGCCAAGCTATGTTTCTGCCTTGTTGAACAAAGGGAGAGCTAAGATATAGCTTTTTAAAAGACAAATCATTTTTTAGAACTAAAAATTTTATAATTTATACATCTTATATAGTAAATATCGTAAACACTGTGGGGAATATTTCAGATTTTGAAAATGTGCTTATACTGCTTGATGATGAGATGGTTTATCTGAGGTGTAGAGTTTAATTGAGTCTGTGGTCTTCACTAAGGGCGCAATAACAGAGTGTTATTTGCTGGAGGAGACCAGAAGACCAGCACATGGGAAAGTCCTGAAAAAGAATTGGAGACCGCGTCGGACTGGCCCACCGGAGGATCCTCCTGTGGGCCCAGGCAGCGAGCTGTTTTTATCCGGCAGCGGAACAGAGAGACATTGTCTCCCTGCCCCGCTGCTTACTCTTGTAGGCAGAACCGCCCGGCCAATAACATGTATGGGCCGGGAAGGCATGGACCCCCTCATGCCCAGCGGTGTTGCTAGCACAGGGGGGTGCCGGTGCTAGCAGCTGCCATATTCAATTGTATCTGCGTCCACCGACGCAGATACAATTGAATACTGTAGACGGCAGGTCACATAAGGCCTGCAGCCTATAAGGCGCTAAGAGGAATCCCTGCGCAGGCAGACGTGATGATGTCCCGAGGCTGTGGAGCAACTCTGTCAATCGCGGGAACAGGGCTAGGTAAGTAAAAAAAAAATTGTGTTTGCGGGGCTGTGTGGCACTGTCTACAGTGGGGAGCTGTGTGGCACTATGTACAAGTGGGAGTCTGTGTGGCACTATCTACATTGGGAGGCTTTGTGGCACTATCTACAAGAGGGGGGCTGTGTGGCACTATCTACAAGACGGGGGCTGTGGCACTATCTACAGGAAGGGGGGCTGTGTGGCACTATCTACAGGAAGGGGGGCTGTGTGGCACTATCTACAGGAAGGGGGGCTTTGTGGCACTATCTACAGGAAGTGGGCTGTGTGGCACTATCCACAAGAGGGGAGCTGTGTGTGGCACTATCTACAGGAGGGGGGCTGTGTGTGGGACTATCTACAATAGGGGACTGTGTGTGGCACTATCTACAGGGGACTGTGTGCCACACTATTATTGTTGTGGGACCTAAAGGGGGTACTGTTATAGTGTATGGCATTGAGGGGGCATTATTTCCATCTGGGGCACTATAAATGGTGAGGTTTTTGTAGAGGGCGGGGAGGTGCTAGAAAAGCTTGAAGCCAAAGATGTTTGTGTTGCAAATTCTGCAGAGCTGATTCGTAGTCGGGAGAAGGCATCATGGCAATCTGGGCCGGATGAAAAAGAAAATGAAAAGTGAGTGACTCCAATCTGAGAAGACGTCACCGGTGAGTCATTGGATTTCTCTAGCCACTAAGGTAAGTTAGAATTAGAGGCACTAGAAATTCCAACCAAATTGAGTTTTCAGTGACTCAATAAATGACCCTGTACAAAAACAGTGTGCATAGTTAAAGGGGTTCGCTGTTTTTGACAATTTCTACTTGTTAGAAGGGTCCCTTGACGATAAGCTGATGACAAAGCTCTGGGGCTCCACACCTACGTTGAGCTCAGCTGTTTCGGTAACTCTCATGGAACCGAATGGAGGGAGCCATGCGAATGTGCGGTCCCCTCTCCATTAATTCTCCATCTTGCTGTAGAGGTCCGCGCCCACCTTACCAGATAGGACGAGGTTGGGGGTCTCTTGTTCGCCATATTGGTGCTAGTCCCAGTGCTGGGACCCACACCTATCACAAATATATACCAATCCTGTGGATATGCCATAAATGTGTGGGATGGGAATACCCCTTCATTAAGACAACCCCTTTCCATTTGCCCTATTACGACATGAATGTCACACTCTTTAAGCTACAGCAGATGGCAGCTAACATCGGGCTTGACCAATTCATGTAGTACATGGAAGGCCAGTCTTTTGAATGGCCAGAATGTTATACTCCATTTTCCCTGCGGACGCTTCAGGAAAAGTGTATGGATGGCCGCAGTTTCCCTCCGCCTATAACAGTTAATCTTTGACGGTTTCTCAATCCGGACCTGCGAGGATCAGCTGATCGCCAGGCCTGCCTCAATCTGAAAAGGGGTTGTCCTTCATGAGACAATAGCTCCAACCCCCAAAAAATTACACAGCAAAACTAATGTAGGAGTTAAAGGTCCCCACTCCTGGTCATGCCATCTTTCCCCTAGCGCTTCTGGGGGTCTGGATATCGGCTTTAACATTTGCTTACAACATTTAAATACCCAACACTGTAATTAAAGATTTAAAATACATAAATTGACTATGACATTAAAAAAAAATTTCAAGGATGTGTACAAATTTGTAATTTAGAATTCTTTATTGTATGTAAAAATAGCAGTTTGCACTTTCTGTCTGCCTCGAAAAACCCTTCAGACCTTGAAAAGTAAATAAAAATGTAAAATGAGGCTTTAAGTGAGATGGAGTAAAAACAAGTCAAGTGGTTAGATTCATATCACCTAACCTTGTCCTTCTCTTCAATGTGTTTCCTGCTCTGATGACAATAATCGAGTAGGTTTCCAGTCACACAAATGCAGCTAAGAAAAATGTGAGGCTTTCATGAATAAAACAAGGAGTGTGCTGTGTATGTGTGTTATAAACGAGAGCGGAGCTGACTCGCTCATCTCTCAGACACTTGTTAACCTGGTTATCAAAATAACTATCAGAGAAACTGAATAATAACTTTCTACAGCACGTAAAGGTTTACCGCAAGCTGTCAGACATGTGGCTATGGAACGAACGTGACAAAAGCACAAACTAACAAATACAAAAGTGCACAATAATAGCTCCAATAAAACTTCAGGACATGCATGTATATATGACAGCTAGAAGTGATGTATACAATATAAACGCCTGTACATTATATACATACACACTAACAATTAAAGGGGTTGCCTTATGAAGACAACCCTTTCCATAGGTCCTATTAGGGTCTATGACTGTCATAGAGGGGGTCCTATGTATTAGCGAGAGAAGACTGCTACCAGCGTTGGCGGACCCGGCCTCTCCATGTATTTAATGGTTAGCATGTCCAGCCACCGCTTTCCTTGGCGATCAGAGCTGGTCACTGGGGGCTTGTAAAAGCCAGACCCATGGTGATTAGCTGATAAGGATATAGAAAGGCTATCGTTTAAAAGTGTGTTCTTGGTCAAGCAGATGTCCCCTTTTATGATGGAAGGTGGGCATGCATAGTCGAAAATTATATAAACCTTTGAATATTTATTTTGGCTTTTAGGGAGAGTTCACACAGAGTTGCAGGAAAAATCTGGCAGATTTTGAACTGCCAGTCTTGTTTTTACGCCTTTTTGCCCATGTTTTTGCAGCCTTTTTGCTCACGGCTATTGAATCTAATGCAAGGACTACAGGCAAAAAACGTTGCAAAAAACGCAGCAAAAACACTCAGAAAATAGCGCCACAGCGGTTTTTCCAGAGGCGGAATCTGTAGCAAGATAGACCATGGCAATTTTTTTTTCCGCAAGCGGCCAAATCCGCCAGGGAAAAAAAACGCCTCTGCCTCCCATTTATATCAGTAGGGGGCAATTTCGGACATTTTTTGGTGCTGATTCCGATGCCTTTTCCACATCAAAATCAGCGCCAAAAAACTTACTGTGAACTGACCCTTATGGTTCCACTAATAGGGCAATCTATTTTGGAAGTGAAGGTGCACTCCATATCCATAAGGCAGGCCTTTTAGTTGGAACTTCAGATTTCTAAATAAATGTTCATGATTTTGGTGATTGTTTCCATGGTTCTTTCCTAATGAGCTGGATCTTATAATGTGTGAAAAATAGGTTAGTTTCAGTATAGTCGTCTGTGCTTAAAGTGAAAGGTTAGGTTTTATTTTGTTTGTGAATTTGTATATATATGTATATATAATCAAAAGGACCTTTCTAGACTATAATAACAGCAGTGTGGGACAAGTTGGAGAACATAATTACCAATGTTTTTACTCTTTGGGCCGTGTAAGAAGTCATCTTTTGACCATAGAACAGGGGTCTCATAGAGGGGTTCAGGTTTTGGAGCTCAATCTATCACTTGGCTCTTTGATTTAGATCTAGCTGGATTGAGCCCATTTTAAGGCACGTATAGAATTAAAAATCATAAATTTTGAACCATGTCAGCTTGTCCAAGAAGCGAGAAAGTGAAGAAAAAAGGGGGAGACGGTGACGCTCCTCAGAGGCGATGTCGTCTTATGTACGGTTTGTACAGTTAGGAAATTAGTCTTGTACCAAAAGACTCAGCAAAAAACCTTTTCTCTGGTAGTGGGCACATCACCAGAAGAACCAGCAGTCGTGAGTCTATATGGTAACGGTACATGCCGGCAGCCTCCTACTGCAATCCCTGGAAGGCTAAATCCTTGTCGTGGGGATGAGATTGAAAGCAAGGGGAAACGGAGAAAAAGTTCATGCAGTCTCTTGGTAACGGTGCCAGGCTAGTAAGTACAATTGCAATGTCTAAAAAAATTCTCTCTTTATTCGTGCAGACTACGCTTTCAGGAACGAACCGATCCCTTCGTCGGGTCTAATACCAATACCAAGAGACTGCATTAACTTTTTCATCGTTTCCCATATCTTGTCTAAGAAAACCCATTTATGACACGTCAATCTGTCCTAAACAGTATTCTCAACACAATAATCTTAATTAATGTGAAAGCACGGAAAACAGTTATCCATGTCAGCCATTAAAAGAATTAACAAAAGTGTACGTCATTAGAAAAAGCTCCGAAAATTATCCCTTGTCCTACCATTGTTTGAGCACTGTTGCCACCAGCTACGTCCTCCTACAGTCCATCTTCATGCAAGTCAAGCGTGTCCAGTTTATCTGGAGTCCTTTCTATGGCAGCATCTGGAATTACAGATTAGTGCTGTAGAACTGTGCATGCACCATCCTAAATACACAGGGCGAGCTTTCCCACTGTAGTCCTGATTGCCAGTTTGAATGCCCGCTTATGGGCAGTGCAACCTTAGGCCTAATGCACACGGCTAGGCATAGATGGTACTTTGACAACAGGTGATGCAAAACGTGGCAGGAGGTACCAGACATTGCGGATGACACCATGCGTGGTGTAAGACAGCAGGTGTAGCAGGCGGCACAACACGACTCCAACACTACAGAGGGCACAGGAACAAATACAGGTAGCAGGGCACGGGAACACTGGGAACAGGATACGACTAAGACTATTTGCAAAACTAACATAGGAATACAAAAAACGCTCAGGCATGGAGTGAAGGGGCAGGGCCCTTTTTATAGTCCAGGGTGATCTGGGGATAATTAGTTAAGTCTTTACATGTGCGCGCTGGCCCTTTAAGGCCAGGAACGAACTCACGCGTGCACCCTGGCCACTGCAGGGCAGGACGGCCACATGTGCTGGCATCTCCGGGAAGGGAGACGTTGGCAGGTAAGGGGAGGCGGCGGTCCGCGACCGCTACAGTAGTTTTGCTTCACGAAGTGGGCGGTCACATAAGAGGCAGGGCTGCACCGCCCATTTTGCTCTCGATATTATGGAAAATTCTATAGAGCCTCAGGATTGCAGATTTTGTAATACAAGCGTGGCTGAAGGCATAGTATGTGTGCTTGTAGGGTAATTCGATGGCTGGTTAGGTTTGCTAAAATTGGCATGTGGTGGGAAAACCCGAGCGATCCTTAAAACAAGACAGTATTAGTCCCAGTCTGGCGGCCTTAAATTCACGGTCAACCTCTATTGAACTGAATTGGAGATACCTAAACCTACTCATCAGAGCTCCTTGTAGGTTTCTCTTTTTCCAATCTATTTTAGTGTTGCAGGAACTAAGCATGTACGACTGACCATGGGAATAGGCATAGGGAATAGGAATGGCTCTTTCTTGTTAGTGGTGAAGACCCCGGCTGCCGAAAGCACAAAAATCTGATCTTCTTACGTCTCATTGACATATAATAAGAGTGCATTTGGAAAAAAACAAAACATTGAATGCATTTAATAAGTGGATTGTGATGATTTCTACTTAATATAGACAGACTATACAACAAACTATATTGCAAGGTTTAATGATCTACTATATACAGTCTTTTTATTACATAACCGTTGTTCTTCTGTGCTGAGCCTTTTACTATTTTGCAACTTAATATTCTGTACAAGAAATGTCTTTCTCCATTTTGGAATAAATAGGACAATTTAACTAAAGATCTTTTAATTCACGGAATGACAGCCTTAGGCCACAAAGAACCTTTTATCCCTTTGAATGTTAAAAAAAAGAATGGGAAAATATTGATCGCTTAAATAAGATTAAACAGTACACGCAGGTGCTCCTTTAGAACCAAACATGTTGGGATCAGTGAGGTATGGGCTCACTCTGCCATGACATTTTACTATGTTCTTTGGAGTTAATCCCAATTGCTAACAGAATAAGTAATTACTTACAAATTGAACATAGAAGCTAATGATTTTGATGTTTTGTGGAGGTCAGATGTGGAACCTGGGCTCTGTTTTCTTCTACCAGAGCTTTCAAAAAATCAAGTGAGAAATTTTAAGCACTTCCTAATTCATTCACTTCCAATCAGGTCAATTCTGCCACCGGGGCAATTGCAGCAAAAGAGCGGTTTTGTAAGAGCAGCAATAGGTTAGTCTGAATCCACAAAAATTATATTAAAAGGCAACTTTATTTAAAGGGACCCTGTCAGCAGTTTGAAACCTCAGAACTGCTGACAGGCGGATAAAGGGAGGGGGAGGGTATCGTAAACTTGCCTTTTTTCTTGATCAAGCAGCATGACCGAGAAACCAACGTTTATTCGCAAGTGCCACCCTCTGCTCTGAGTGACGGCTCTAGCGGTCCGACCGCTAGAGCCATCACTCAGAGTAAAGGGGCGGGACTGACAGCGTGCAGTGCAGGAGCACTTGTACATTAAGTACCGCCTCAGAGGCACTAGCAATCACCACTTAAACATCATTTTCATAATTTTCTTGGTCATGCAAATTGCACGACCAAGAAAAAAGGTACATTTAAAATGCCCTCCCCCTCCCCTATCTTATCCTGTCAGCCGTTTTGGGACCTCAAAACTGCTGACAGGTTCCCTTTAATTAAAAAACATTTTCATCAATAGGCAGATTTTAAAAAATCCCCTAATTTTATTTTTCTTCATGGTCCTAGATCCTTATCATGGTCTTGATCTTGAATAAAATCCTAGAGGGTCTGGAGGACATTTAAACGCAAAGATCTGTGAACATAAGGACTCCTGTGTAACTAAATCCCAAGGAACACCTTGCTAAACATGTGCAACTTTGGCTGAAGTCCAGGTGCAGTAGAGGTTGAAACGTAGAGATGCTTTTTTTGTTCCTACCAGTGGCATACATATCATAGAGCAAGCCAGTGGAGAGGGTTAACTCCGACTCAGATTGGTCTTATTTTCCTATGGTGAAAGAACGAGGAACCTTTCCAATGGTCATGGTTCTTCTATTCTACAAGGAATGGGATGGGTGTGAGCTACCAACAGGCCATCCTGTACCAGGACGCTGCACAGTATAGTTGCATGAAGTAAAGAAGACCTATATATGTCTCACATGTACGTACCATACAAAAAATAATCTTTTAACATATGTTTAGTCCAAAATATTAATTTTATTGTTCCAAAAATATGGATACCCCCAAAAATCACATAAATATACAAATATTAAAACATACTTAAAAAAAGAAAAATCAGAGATCATCGAAAGAAAACCACCATAGCCTAATGTGTATGGTAATACATAATATGCAACAGGTATGGCAACAGCACACAGGGAGAGCATGTAATATGCCTCAGGACAGATATCCTCTAGCACATCCACCTTCAATATAGTCTATAAGGTAGTAGATGACTAACACACATAAATGTTCAGCATAACTTCATATCCATTACCTGTGGCTGGCATGATGTCAGTGATCTCAGAGAGGAACACCTCGACGCGCGTTTCACGCCCTTCGTCAGGACAGTATATTTGTATGAAGTAGCATTAAGGAAAGCCTCCCAATCTTCCTTTTTCCTATGAGGCCCTTCTGAATTGTATACTCCTTGACTAGCCATAAGTTGTAGGGGTAAGTTAAAGGGGTATTTCCAGAATCAACAATCACCTATCCACAGGAAAGGTGATAAGTGTCTGATCGCTGGGGACCCTACTGATCACTAGAATTGGGGTCCCAAGCTCCCCATTCCTTCCTCACTGCAAGACCGCAGTGAAGAGAACATTGAGCATGTGTGGCCCTGCTCAACTTAAAGTCTATGGGACTGACAAAGACAACTGAGTACAGCACTTGGCTGTTTCCTTCAATCCTATAAACAGTGAATAGAGCGCAGATCAATTCACGCTCCACCTCACTGAGGGGGTGCAGTGGGCAAAAAAACGGGGGTCTCATCATCTAGCATTGGGATCCCCAGCGATCAGACACTTATCAACTATCCTGTGGATAGATGATAAATGTTGAACCTGGGAATACTCCTTTAAAGGGAACCGGTCACCAGCATTTCACCTATTGAGCTCTACTCACCCCTCACTGGCCGCTACTGTCAAAAGTTCATTGCCGTTCTCCCCTCTCCTAAACTCCTCCTCCAACCATAAATAACAGTCTGCAAACATTTTGAGCCTTTTATGGTAATAATCCCTGAGTCGTTCCTCTTCTTATGCCTGCCCACCTCTGAAAACTGGCCAGCCCAGAATAGCGAAATCTCGTCTAAGATGATGGGCGCATGCGCCCATCATGTATGGTCCGACACCCTTCCCTACTTCGTCCGGGCCTCAAATCTAGTTACTGTCAATGCGCCGCTATGGTGTCTCGCTGCGCGCACATACCAGAACAGGACATCGATGCGCAAGAGTTTGTGTCTGTTGGGGGGAGGCGAGGAGCAGTCAATCAAAAGTAAGGAGGCGGGGTAAACTCGGAAACGCTTTATGAATGAAGATATGACTCTTTTGGAATGAAGATTTGACTCTTTTATGCTCAGTAGCATACGGTGCGGAAACACTAAAAAACAGAATACTAAAAAGTACAGAGCTACTTAGAAGATAATTATAGGTTACATAAGAATGATTTTTCACCCACTACCACCAGGTAGTTTAACCCCTTCCCAACATTTGACGTATCCATATGCCATAGCCGGGTAGGGGAAGTATGGAACGGGCTCACGGAGTGAACCCGCTCCATGCGATGCAGGTGTCAGCATGTAAATTGTTAGAAAGAGAGGGGTGACCCCCTCTAGCAGCTCATCCCGCCCCCCACCCCTGCGCCTGTCAGAAAGATAATATGTGCAATACATTGGTAATGCAGTGTATCGTGCAAGCGATCCAACGATCAATGGTTGAAGTCCCCTTCGGGGACTAATAAAAAAAGTAAAAATTAGTAAGGGTCGGGATTGTGAATAGACATTGCGTCGTGGCTGGAAGCGATGTCTATTCATTGTCAGGACACTTCAGTAACATTAATGTGTGAGTATGTGACTGCACATCATGATCTAGCAAGATCACTATGTGCTGAGTAAATAAATGGAAAGAAGTGTATGACGCTGATTGGTCAGCGTCATACACTTCTCTCCACAACGCCCACTTGGTCAAAAAGTAAAAACATTAAGAAAGTCATTAGCATAAATCTAAAATAGGTCATAACTCCGTCAAAATTTATAGTTTTTCTAAATAAAAAACACTGCTGTAATCTACATTGCAGCGCCGATCACATCATGTACAATATAGGCCACTTATAATGTGGTGACAGAGCCTCTTTAATTCTAAAGATGGCCATAGATGTTAATTCTCCCCAAATCGAATGAGTTTTGTGTTTGGGCGCTCATAGGGAAAGTGACATACATGACTAGATATTTGTTGCTGTCTGAACAATCATGGAGAGATAATATTGTTGCATTGCCCAGCATGTACCAACAAAGCATGAACTAAAAGCTCTTCTGACCAGTGGCACAGATTTTCATTGGTCTGAACCAATTGCTTTTTAGCCCTATAGACATTTCTTTTAAATTATCTTTAAAGCAGTTGTCCAAGATTTTTTTCCTCCCAGAAACAATGCCACTCTTGTCCATAGGCTTTGTCTGGTAATGCGGTTATGTTCCAATCACTTGTGTGAAGAAAATCTGCAATACCAGGCACAACTCAGACAAAAATGGCGCCGTTTGTGAAAAATATTTTTTTTTTACTCCCAGTTATAAACTTAGATTTGATCGATAACAGCTTGATCCTGCGTGTCAGAGACATGCAGGACCGGCTGTCACTAAACCCGTCAGTCCCGCTGACCTGACGGATTCAGGTTTCAGTGCACGACACAGCTGCTCTGTATACAGGATACAAAGCAGCTGTTTCTTAAAAATATTTTTTTAATTAAAAGGAATTACCAAGTTGCTCCAAACACACACATGCACATACATACATATATATATATATATATATATATATATATATATATATATATATATATATATATATATAGTGTATTCAATGGTTCACCACATTGGTTGCAATGAATAACACTACAGTCTTATTTTGTGCTAGTTGATATACATGATCCCCACTGTTTTTCTGTACACTTTGCAATGCATATAGGAGCCCCAGTGTGAATCGTTGACAGACGCCGGATAAGCAATATGTTGTCGATTTAAAAGAAGCGTTACCTATCTAGCCTATCTCCTGCTAAAAATTGCAAAGAGTAAATCTATGTATTCTTCAAAATGTTCCTTCATATAGCAACTCCATATTAACTCGCAATCCTCTCCAAGCCGGGAGCGCGTTAACTGCTACGTTGCCAATACACGGCCTTATGAATTTAAAGGTTTGACGATATGTCTCTATACATGACTAGTTTCTGTGAAGTCATTTTCTCCTATGTATTTCATTATCCAGTGACTTCCTATCTGCACGGACACATTTCTGTCTGAACCTGCACACCAGGCTTATAAAGGCACTCTCGCTCTGTACCAAATTTGCGTAGAACCATCAAACATTTGAATTTGATTAAACGGAAAAACTAATCTTAAATATCTCCCAACTGAACCGTGCACATTGCAATTCACAGTCCGCATGGTGTGTTTCCATGCAATCATCTGTCGGAATATTTATTCCAACCAGGAGACTCGAGAGAATATGGAACAGAATAAAAATGGATGTATTAAATTTTTCACTCAGGTGCCCAGTTTTGATATTTGTAGGGAATTTAAGCCGCAGGCGATATAACCACCTGAACAGTGATTCATGAATAAAAACACAACTAATATAGAAAACCTGGGAAAAAAATGCCTTTTCCTGCGCAGGAAAGAGGCGAATGGAAGATATGTAATCTGATAGAGCCTTAATAAAGATGGCTGGCGAGTCTTTAACACGGCGCCCATGCAAATAATGCCCATTGTGTCCTTGTAAATACAAATGAACTCTTTATCAGCCAACCTGCTTAAATTATCGAGGAGTCAACTCTAAGGACGCAAACCTTCATCCCGCACTGTGTTCTCACTGATAGGGCAATGTGTCATTCATGTCTCGCTGTAAACAGTTACATTTCCAAGTTAAAAAAATTTCAGCAGATGGCATTGGCTTGAATTTTTATTTTTGGTTCAAACTAAAGGCTTAAATGGGATGCCAATTTTTAAGGAATTATTTTTAAACATGGTACCTCCCTGCCCCCTAAATAATTGAAAATGACCTAAAAAGGCATTGTAGCTGAGACAACCCTTTTATACCATGTAGGACTGAGGCACAGGGAGTCTTATGCCTCACTGATGTCGCAAATTGCAAATGAATTAACAAATTTCAATAATTTATAGTAAAGTGTGTACAGTGTTATTTATTAACCCCTCACCAACATTTGACGTAACTGTATGCAAAAGCCGGTAGTAGAGGGAATATGTAGCAAGCTCACATGGTGAGCCCGCTCCATAATCAAAGGGTGTCGGCTGTATGTTACAGATGAGACTTCCCTGTAAGAGACCCGGGATCGGAGATAGCTCCGATCCATGACGTTTAACTAATTAGATGCAGCAGTCAATAGCAAATACGGTTTCTAAGCCGTTAGAAAGAGGGGGGAGCCACCTCTGTCACTCCATCGGCCCCCACGTCGATCATGGGTTGCCAATGATTGTCATCGCAGCCTGGGGGCCTATTAAGCCCAATAGGAGCCGGTAAAAATTACAAAACACTGTGTGAAACTGAGTAAAAAGTGATTTCATTTTGTATGAAGAATCCATTTTATATTTTGAAGGATCATCTGTTTCTCTATAAAACAAAATGTATGCTGGGATTGTCTGAACACTCACATGTTTACCATTCCTTGTTATGAGAAATGGGCTTGGACGTCATAGCTGTCTGAGAACTCATATGTTTACCGTTTCTTGTTATGAGATGTGGGCCTGACGTCTCATACCGTCAGGGAACTCATTTATTTACCATTCTTTGTTTTGAAAAATAGACCTGGAGACGTTGCAGCTGTAAGATTGGTATGAGAAGCTGTGTCTTACTCATGATTTCCCATGAGAACCTCATCGTACTTGGGATTGGTTGAGCCCGACCAACTGCCCATTGTACGTAATAGACTGAGCTAGAGGCAACTCCTATTTGTAAGTGATTGGCTGAACTCAAGCCTACTCCCCTTTTTGTGAGATACTATTGTAACTACATTCTAACAATAAACCAGAGAAGGAGTTTTGGGTATACAACGCATGTCTGTGTGTCTCTTACTTCTCTCTGATATATCGATATAACTTATGGATTTGGTTATGGAAGATTGAGTGACTTTAATCTAATATCTTTTGGCCAGGATTGCGTCAATACACTGCAATACATAGGGATTGCAGTATATTGTACCAGTGATCAAACGATCGCTTGTTCAAGTCCCCTAGGGGGACTAAAAAAATTTAAAAGAAAGCTGAAATAAAGTTTTTAGTAATGTACATAAAAATAAAACAGTTTTTCCCATACAGTAATGTTAACACTATTACACTATAACATTATTTAACCTGCAAGACGAGGGCTGTAAAAATAATAAAATAAAAAAAGGCCAGAATTGCTGTTTTTTGGTCACCTTAGCTCCCCAAAAAAGGGAATAAAAAGTGATCAAAAGGTCGTATTTAACAAAAAATGGTACCAATAAAAGATACAGCTCGCCCCGTCAAAAAACAACCACTCACACCGCACCATCGATGGAAAAATAAAAACGTTCTGGGTCTCAGAATATTATTTTTTTTAAACAAATAGTTATTTTACCATTCAGTGGCCAATGCAGGGGAAATATAGTATAACATACCACCATTCAAATTAATAGACAACCATTGACTAGTCTGGGCAGAACAAGAGCCCATTGTGAGCTGTTCTATTTCATAGAGTCCCAAGTTGGGACTTCCCTCTATGACCTTTCTATACCCTAACAGGGGAGTATAGAAAGGGGTTGCCATCATAAGAAAACTCTGGCTCTTAAGGCTGGAGTAAGCACCAAACATTCCTGAGCAGACCCTGGGCGTGGGAGGTTTAGGGCAATCTGTATAAACAGGCTCTATACTTGTTAAGCAAAGAGTGGGGCAAAAAGGGGGCCACTGTGACTTGCCCGAGGGAAATATGGAAACCTTTGAAGAGTGTTTAGTGAAACTTTTTAATTATTTTTTATTAAACAAATGTTTTTACTTTTTAGATACAGCTTCTATGTATCCTTGATACATAGAAGCTGTATCTGGTGCTGAAACCCAAATCCGTTCGATGACAACGGGTCCTGCGTGTCTCTGACAAACAATCTAAGTCATGATCCGGGATACATAGTAACTGTATCTCAAAAAGTAAAAACATTTTCTAGTAAAAAAAACAATTAAAAACTTGCACTAAACACTATAATACATTAATTTAGTAAAAAAAAAAAAAAAAAGTCTTCAAAGGTTTTAATATATCCTTTAAGAGGCTCTGTCACCAGATTTTGCAACCCCTATCTGCTATTGCAGCAGATCGGCGCTGCAATGTAGATTACAGTAACGTTTTTATTTTTAAAAAACGAGCATTTTTGGCCAAGTTATGGCCTGTTTTGTATTTATGCAAATGAGGCTTGCAAAAGTCCAAGTGGGTGTGTTTAAAAGTAAAAGTCCAAGTGGGCGTGTATTATGTGCGTACATCGGGGCGTTTTTAATACTTTTACTAGCTGGGCGTTCTGATGAGAAGTATCATCCACTTCTCTTCAGAACGCCCAGCTTCTGGCAGTGCAGACACAGCCGTGTTCTCGAGAGATCACGCTGTGACGTCACTCACAGGTCCTGCATCGTGTCAGACGAGCGAGGACACATCGGCACCAGAGGCTACAGTTGATTCTGCAGCAGCATCAGCGTTTGCAGGTAAGTAGCTACATCGACTTACCTGCTAACGCCGATGCTGCTGCAGAATCAACTGAAGCCTCTGGTGCCGATGTGTCCTCGCTCGTCTGACACGATGCAGGACCTGTGAGTGACGTCACAGCGTGATCTGCCAGAAGCTGGGCGTTCTGAAGAGAAGTGGATGATACTTCTCATCAGAGCGCCCAGCTAGTAAAAGTATTAAAAACGCCCCGATGTACGCACATAATACACGCCCACATGGACTTTTACTTTTAAACACACCCACTTGGACTTTTGCAAGCCTCATTTGCATAACTACAAAAATGGTCATAACTTGGCCAAAAATGCTCGTTTTTTTAAAAATAAAAACGTTACTGTAATCTACATTGCAGCGCCTATCTGCTGCAATAGCAGATAGGGGTTGCAAAATCTGGTGACAGAGCCTCTTTAAGCCCTCTAGCTATAGATTATGGGTTTGGACTGTGAAACATAACACGAGCATAGACCTGACTCCAATTCCTGCCCTACAAGATCCATCGAGTTTATTTTCCTATTTTTTTTATATTATGCTGGTGCTTTATATCAAAATAAGTTGACTAATAATTCCGGCTGATATAATTCTAGTCCGTGCCTTGTGGATCAATAGCCATTGTGGACGTGTGATCTGGAATAAAAATCCAAAGTAAAGAGAATTGGTAATTACAAATATTCAAAACCTAATTAGAATGCCAACCAGTATGCCCTGACCACCAGGGAGGCATTGCTTACCAATCTGTTAATAGGCAGATCAGGACAGAAACCAGGCAGAGCGTAATATAGATGGAAACCCAATTGTTCCGTATAGACCTGCATATAATTAGTTATGTCTGGAAGGCTGAACAATGCACATTGCTTAACAGGAGCAGACGTGAGCACAATATTACTTACACTATACAACAAATAAGCTTATTATAGTCACTGGCTTTGCAGTGAACACCCAGCCAATACTTCTTATGGATCTCTTTTTTCCAATAAAATCTGATAAATCTCAAATTTCTGAATACAAGTTAGTGACAAAAAAGGAACCTTCAATTAAAAATATAAATCCGTGGAAATTCAATATGCCTGCGAGCCATGAAATACAAACGCTCATAATAAGGCTACTTTTGGGACAAAAGGAATGAGCAAAACGCAAGTTACGCCGTAGGCAGAAAATCAATATTACGTTTGAAGAACTTTTTTCTAGTAAACTTTTGTTGTCTTCAAGCCACATGTAACTTAGTTTCTAATTGTGTAGTGATCTCATATTTATAGCTGCAAAACCTTTAATGTGTTAAGCTATGTGGTATTATGGCTTCCCAAGATAACGATCAAGGCCATGATAGACAACAGTATCCCATAGGCTAGAATCTGGATATGGTACAACTTTGAATTATATATCACATACCACATATAACAAAGTTGCACCATCCACCAAATATAGAGTACTAATACTGTGTGATTTTGGATTCCTTTAATTTTTTTATCGCAATTTTTGGTTGGGCGAAAATGTTTTTGAACACAAATGTTATGCTCAAAATAAATGTTTAAACTTGAACAGAATTAATTTTTTTCATCAGTTTTCTCAGTTTTTCTGAGAGTTTTTCTAACTCCTGAGCTCCCCCTAGTGGTGGAT
The DNA here is from genome assembly GCF_050947455.1 of Rhinoderma darwinii. Lineage (NCBI taxonomy): Eukaryota > Metazoa > Chordata > Amphibia > Anura > Rhinodermatidae > Rhinoderma > Rhinoderma darwinii. The sequence goes on along the minus strand of NC_134693.1, from coordinate 23,820,964 downwards.
GCAGACAGCCATAATGTTATCATTTAAATCTATGTCTATTCAGGGGATTAGTGTCATTAGTGTCATTTTGTGGATAGCGGGATAGCAGCTGGCCAAACAGGATACTATGGCAAAATCAATAGTTCGAATAAGGGTACCTGTGGCAATACAGACAGTAGCGATGGCAGGCTCGGATGGAACCTTAGCAGCAGGCAGACACCAGGCGCGGTGAAATACAGCAGGCGTAGTATACGACTCTACACGACTCCAACTCTCTACGGCACAGGAACAAGGTAGCACAGGATACAGGATATAGGTAGCAGGAACGGGAATACTGGGAACTGGAAAACACCAAAGGGACTATTTGCAAAGACTAACACGGGTAAACACTACAACGCTCAGGCAATAAGTGAAGGGGCAGGGCCCTTCTTATAGTCCAGGGTGATCTTGGAGCAATCAGTCAATCGAAAACATGTGTGAGCTCTGGCCCATTAAGGCCGGGAATGAGCTCGAGCACGCACCCTAGTGGTCACTGCAGGACAGGACGGCCGCATCTGCTGGCAACTCTGGGGAGGAAGACGTCTGCAGGATGATAGGAGTCTGCGGTCTGTGACCGCGGATGTTACAATTAGTAGCTCTGTTTCAGCAAAACAAGAGGGGGTGCATGACTTCTATCTTTGGTGTTCTTTAAAATCCCTGTGTCATGCACCGCCCCCTGAAGCCCCTCACTAGGTATAACACAGTTTATCCGTTTTTCCTGGAGTGTTTCCTAAAGGAATTGGTATAGGTTCAAGCTTAAAGAGAATCTGCAATTTAAAAAAACGTTTGATATGTCATAGAGACAAATCAAAACTTTTAAATAGTGGGGGTCTGGTGCTGAAACCCCCACATCTCTGAAACAAATATACCAAAGCACTCAGCTGAGCACTCTGCACCTCAGGCTGTGATTGGTTCTACTTCTCAGGCTGAATGTCGGCTCACAAAGAACATCTATGAGCTCGTTTTCAGCCTACCGAGGAGTGCCAATCTAGCCGTAGGTGCAGGGTGCTCAGCTGAGCGCTTCTGCACCTTCGTTTCAGCGACGGTGCGGGTCTCCGGACCCAGACCCCACCGCTCAAAACTTCTCTATGACATATCAAACATTTTTTTTAAATGCTGTCATTCTTTAAAGGGGTTTTCTACTACCGGACAACTGATGACCTATCCGCAGGATAGGTCATCAGTATATGATCTGTGGGGGTCCGACACGCGGAGCCCGCACCGATCAGTCGCTCTGGCTGCCTGCGGGCAATATGTCGTCAATGCCGGAAGCAGATGGCTCTGGTCACAGAATAGCGGCCAAGCTGCAGTTCTGCAGCACGGCCGCTATGCAATGTACGGAGCCAACTGCTTCCGACTCCGTACATTGCATACTGTGCGATGACATCCGGTGCCCGCAGGAAGCTGGAACAGCTGATCGGTGCGGGGTCAGGATGTCGGACCCCCACAGATCATACACTTTAAGGACGCCTCAGATGGTATCTTTTGATGTATCTCTATGACTTTTGTGTGGGATTATTCTTTAACATAATATATATATTAGTAAAATGGATCTTCAGACTTTCCGAGCTGTGACGCCTATTTATACAATTCTGAAGAACCCTTAACATCTTCAATTGTAGGTTGTACTTTTCTAGAGCAAATATGTCAGTAGTTCTTTATGAAACAAACCATGAAACATTTATTCTTCTGAACAAAAATCTCATAAAATATTGATTTCCAACATTTTCTTTATACTAGAATTGATATTCAAAGTTTTCCAAAACCGCTGATCTGAGCTTATGGTTTTTGTTTTTTTTTAACTTTCAGCTTTAGTTGCAATTTACACATTATCCCTAAAACTTTTATTTTGTATATATGACTTGCATTTGGAGCTCTGTAAATATTAAAGGGGTTGTGTGGGATTAGATAAAAGGGTCTGCTTTTATTTTTATTATTTTTTTCCAGAAATGGTGCCACTCTTGTCTATGGGTTATGTATAGTATTGCAGCTTAGCTTCATTCAAGTGAATTGGCATTGGTAACTCAGCCAGTGGTAACAGCACCCACTGATTGGCTCCTCAAACCTCCACTCATTAGGATGTAAGTTAACATATCCTGTAGGTAAAACAGTATGCCCGCGCTTTTACTTGGCACCAGTGAATTACTTGACTTCACGACCAACTGTGAGGGATGTTCCCATTTCACATGCAGCATGTGTTAATTATCCTCACCCTGTTATGGAGTTTGGGGTGAGCTGTTTATATTCGGAAATTTGCTTCAAAGACCTTGTCCTGCCTACTATGAAATATGATTGAATGATAACTGCAAATTTTAATATTAATCCCTTGCTGCCGTAGCCAATTTTTCGTTTTTTCCTCTCTGCTTCACAAAAGCCATAACTTATTTTTCTATCGACATAGCCGTATGAGGGCTTTTGGACAAATTGTTGTTTTTAATGACACTATGTAATGTTCCATATAACATACAGGAAAACGAAAAAAAATAAAAATATTGTGGGGTAGAATGGGAAAAAAAAGCAATTCCCCCATTCCTCCACTGTGCGGTAATAATGACATGTTAACTTTATTCTGCGGGTCAATGCAATTACGGCAGACCTGAGGCCCACGGGCTCCAATAACAACCATCGACACACCACAGACGCGTCCCTGGGGGGCAATAGAGTGACAGAATCTGATATCCTCCTCTTTCTAACAGCTTAGATGCTGCAGTTTCTATTGACAGTGGCATCTAAGTGGTTAAACGTCTGGGATCAGTGTGATCTCCGATTCCGGCTGTTACAGTGATGTGTTGACTGTAACATACAGCCGACACCAGCTGAGTATGGAGCAGACACAGCCCGAGAGATGGCTCCATACTCAGCCCCCACCGACTATTATGTACAGTTACGTCATATGTCGGTAAGGGGTTAAAGTATTATACTCAATATCTACCTCTATGGGGCTGTCTCATGATGGCAACCCCTTTCCATATACCTTATTAGTCCTAACCAATCATCTATTATTAGAGGTTTAAACAGTGTGGACTCTAGGTGTATGTGGCCACAGTTATAATGACTCTACCCCAAGCATACAACGTTTATCCAGATCGCCATGGACCCTGGCATCAGCCCAGGTTTATCTGGTTCTGATAACATCCATGGGATTAAAGGGGTTGTCTGGCCATGGGACCATTTTTCATACTGATAACCTATTCACAGGATAGGTCATCAGTATATGATTGGTCGGAGTCCGACACCCGCACCGATCAGCTGCTCCGGCCACCTCTGTGCGCCTGATGTTGTGCACTATATGCAGTGTTCGGTGCCGGAAGCAGATGGCTCCAACTACTGTATAGTGGCCGTGCTGCAGAACAGCAACTCTGCTCCTATTCACTTGTATAGGAGCAGAGCAGCAGCCCTGCTGAAGTACTGTGACCGGAGCCATCTGCTTCCGGAATGGAGGTCCGGTGCTCGGAGGCAGCTGGAAGAGCGGATCGGTGTGGGGTTTGCGGGTGTCGGACCACCACCAATCATATAATTATGACCTATCCTGAGGATAGGTCATCAGAATGAAAATTGATCCCGTGGCCGGAAAACCCCTTTAAAGAGATTATCTCAAGACGACAACACCTTTCCATACATCCTATTAGGGCATATGGACACCATAGTGGGTGATCCCCGCACAGGACCCCTTTCTATGAGTGGGAGCACAGAGCCAACCCTTTTAAACCATCTTTCTGTCAAATTGTTAAAAATATATTTCAGTCATAATATCTGTATCTAGAAAAGCTAAGCTGCTGAGTTTGTGGTTGTTATATATGAGAACCATATTGGTTGACACCCAACTTTCCCATCAATGAGAAACTTATGAGTAAAATAAGCTTTAGTAGTATTTTTCTTTTGTTTTTTTTTGGTAATGGAAAATGTTATTTCAAAATAAAATACATTTATAAGAGTGCTAATCTGTTTTTGTAAAAATTCAAAAAGAAGAAAAATGTAACGCCTCATAACGTTAATAGGGAAAGGCAGATTATTATGAGTTGTAAATAGCTGCTGAAAATCAATTTCCTGTTGTGTCTTCAGATTTGTGCGGTTGGCAGTGAGTTGTATTGATCGCAGGATGGTGGAGTTAGCGAGCCAAACAAAATTAGGTACAGAAAACATGGAGAATGGATGATGGATGCAGATCCAAATATAGAAGCCGCAATCACAAAGGATTTCACAGGTTGCTCAAAGCGGATCGGTCAGATAATTGTGCTGCCCTGTCTAAGGACGTGACAGACATGCGGATTTCAGCATGCTGTCACTTATTAGTTAATAGACATTTATGACATATCCACAGGATATGCCATAAATGTCCGATAGATGCGGGTTCCACCTCTCCGACCCGCGCCTATCTCAAGAACAGGTCCCCCTGACCCCCTTTCTTACCGTGTCCTGCTGTCGCTGCTCTCTGGCCACTGACTGACGAGGCGGTCGGGAGCGCGGAAACAGACGAGCTTGGCCACCAACACTGTGTTGGTAATACTAGAAGGTATGGGGACAACATGGTACAGTGAGCTACGCTGTTTTAGTAGCTTCCATTCACTTCTATGGCAGTTCCGGAAATAGCGTTGCTCAGTGAGCCTGTCTGTTTCCACACTCCCAACCACCACATCAGTCAATGGCAGGAGAGCAGCAACAGCAGGACAAGGCAGGATGGGGGTTAGGGGGCCCCGTTCATGAGATAGGCGTGAGTCGCATTGATGGGTCCCGCATCTATCAGAGATTTATGGCATGTCCTGTGGATATGCCATTAATATCCAAGATGTAAAAAAACCTTTAATGTTATGTAGTTTATGAGTATTTAAAGTATACTTGTGCCAGCATGTTATATATACATATAATGGAAAGTTTGGTGCGGAAAACTGCACGGAAAAAAAATAACAACACATTCTCATCCTCTGATGTCATCCAAGCCGGCCTCCTGGGATGACGTTTCATCCCATGTGACTGCTGCAGCCTGTGATTGGCTGCAGCGGTCACATGGGGTGAAACGTCATGCCAGGAGGCCGGCCTGGACGAAGGAGCACAGAATTCTGAGTAAGTATAAGATTTTTTTTCCGAGTTGCGGTTTTTGCTTTTCCGCTGCAAAAAAAATGCAACATCTGCTATTTGTTGCGGGTTCTACGTCCCTATTTAATTAAATGGGAAAAACCGTTACACAAAAGCAGCGATTAACCAAATACAAATGACATGCTGCGGTTTAAAGAAAACGCACTGTAGGTTAATTTCTGTGAGTTTTTTTCCGCACATCACTTGCGCGCGCATCTCATCCACTCTGCTGCTACTGTATTACACTGCGGATTTTCCACAACAAGACATGTCGTGGAAAAAAATTCAATATTTACGCTACGTTTGAACTCGGCCTAATAGGGAGAAGAGTGTCTAACAGCGGCTGTAACGCGGGGGAAGCATTAATATATGAATATATTTGTACTCAATCTTGCAGTGTGCCGCAAGTATAACTGCTAAATACTCAGAAAGTACGACACGTTACCCAGAGGCGTAGCTAGGTTCTCCAGCACCCGGGGCAAAGATTCAGTTTGCCCCCCCCAACCGCTTTCCCGACATCTCCTTCCCCCTCGCCGTGTTTGTTTTCTCTACCAATCAATGACGTGTCATTTCTTTTCCACATTTCTTTTTATGTAACTCGAGGATAAAAACATTTGTACATTTTACAAGCAATATATTTCTATACACAACACCAGAATAGTGCTCAGTACATAAATACAGCACCAGAACCAAGCTCAGTACATATATACAGCACCAGAACAAAGCTCAGTACATATATACAGCACCAGAACAAAGCTCAGTACATAAATACAGCCCCAGAATCAAGCTCAGTACATATATACAGCACCAGCACAAATACAGCTCAATTAAGTGCAACCCCTGCCGTAGAGGTTTGCACTAAATTGTTTCCATCTCCCAGCATGGCCCGAACAATGATAAGGATATGCTGGGAGATGATGTTTCACAAAAAAAAAAAATCATATCATAATCATACCACCCATCATCTCGCTGCAGATCATACAGTGACTACAGTGCTGATTAGAGGCAGAATAAACATTTACATTAAGTGACTCACCGGTGACGTCTCAGATACTTTTAATCCATCTGGTCCAGACCTCTATGGTGGCTTCTCCCGGTCACAGCCCATTTCTGCAGTTTGCCGCTCACATGTCTTCAGCTTCTCACTTTTCCAACATTT